>NC_081293.1:110440908-110743938 GCF_030435805.1 Mustela lutreola
TGACTTTTGAAAGGATCAACAAAATTGACAAACCTTTTAGCTAGACTAAGAAAAAGAGATAAAATTCAAATAACTAAAATGAGAAATAAAAATGGGATCATTACATCTGAACTTACAAAAGTAAAATATGATTATAAGAGAATACTGTGAACAGCTGTCCACCAACACACTGGATGACTTCGATGAAATAGAAAAATTGCTAGAAACACACACTACCAAGACTGACTCAAGAAGAAATAGAAAATCAGAATAAATATGTAACAAGCAGAGATTGATCAGTAATCAAGTGCTACAATGTCAATGAACCTTGAAATCAAGCTAAATGAAAGAAATGAGTCACAAAAGTTACATATTGTGTACTTCCATTTATACGAAATATCCAGAATAAGTAAAGACAGACACAGAAAACATAATGATGGTCTTTAGGCCCTGAGGAGCAGAAAGATGGGAGATTACTTTTTTGGGTGATAGAAATTTTTTTGAACTAGACAGAGATATTAGTTGTACAATATTGTGAATGAACTATATTCCTCTGAATTTTTCACTTTAAAATCATTTTACATTACATGAATTAATTTATTATCCATTAAAAAAATACATAAGCAAAACTCATAAATCTCAAAGAAAAGGTGTAAAAACATAGTTTTAGGTAGAGATTTAAGTATTCCTTACTCAGGAATTGATAGAAAAAAAAGGTCAGAAAATCAAATATGATACAGGTGAACTGAACAGCACTTAGAATCAGAAGGAACAATGGATGCTCACAGAACATGCCCTCTAAGAATAGAACACAAGTTATCTCAAATGCACATGAAAGACCATATTCTGTACTACAAATCATAACAAGTCTGAAGTAATAAAATTTAAATCATGTAAAGTACATTCTCAGTTGAAAGTATAATTAATAATAATAGAACAGTAGCTGATGTACAGGAAGAAAGTTTCTGTCAATCCTCTTAGGGTCTCCAGGTAGGTCTAAAAATTAAACTAACAAGGACAGATTAAGAGGAGAAGAGCATGCAAATTTATTTAATAAAAAGTTTTGCATGACACAGAAGATCTCATAAGGAAATGAAGACCCAAAGAAGAGTTAGAGCTCAGTATCTTTGCTTAGATGAGGAAGCAACCCAAGTGAAAAAGATGTGAGATATATATCTAGATATATAGAGATATATAAAATCAATATTACTCAGCCATAAAGAGGAATGGACTCTTGCCATTTGCAATAACATGGATAGATACAGAGGGTATAATGCTAAGGGAAATAAGTCAGTTAGAGAAAGACAAATATGATTTCATTCATGTGTGGGATTTAAGAAACAAAATAAATTAAATGAATAAAGAAAAAATGAAACAAACAAACAAAAAGACCCAAATACAGAAAAAAACTGGTGGTTGTCAGAGAGGAAATTCATGGGGAATGAGTAATATAAAGGGAATTAAGAGCACACTTATCCTGGGGCACCTGGGTGGCTCAATGGGTCTGCATCAGGCTCTCTGCTCAGCAGGGAGCCTGCTTCCCCCCTCTCTCTCTGCCTGCCTTTCTGCCTACTTGTGATCTCTGTCTGTCAAATAAATAAATAAATAATCTTTTTAAAAAAATCACACTTATCCTGATGGGCACTAAGAAATGTATAGAATTATTGAATCATATTGTACACGTGAAATGGATATAAACTAGAGTCAAGATGGCGGAGAAGTAGCAAGCTGAGACTGCTTCAGCTAGCCGGAGATCAGCTAGATAGCTTATCTAAAGATTGCAAACACCTGAAAATCCATCGGCAGATCGAAGAGAAGAAGAACAGCAATTCTGGAAACAGAAAAACAACCACTTTCTGAAAGGTAGGACCGGCGGAGAAGTGAATCCAAAGCGACGGGAAGATAGACCCCGGGGGGAGGGGCCGGCTCCCGGCAAGCGGCGGAGCAACCGCGCACAAAATCAGGACTTTTAAAAGTCTGTTCCGCGGAGGGACATCGCTCCAGAGGCTAAACCGGAGTGAAGCCCACGCGGGGTCAGCGTGGCCTCAGGTCCCGCAGGGTCACAGAAGGATCGGGGGTGTCTGAGTGTCGCAGAGCTTGCGGGTATTGGAACGGGAAAGCCGGCTACAGAGACAGAGCCGACAGTAAGCTCGCAGCTCCGTGTTACCTTGAACCGGTCGCAGGCTCGGTGAGCTCGGAGCGCAGCCGGAGGTCAGGCAGACGGGAGTAACTGGGCGCTGTTCTCTGAGGGCGCACTGAGGAGTGGGGCCCTGGGCTCTCGGCTCCTCCGGGCCGGAGACCAGGAGGCCGCCATTTGTATTCCCGTCCTCTGGAACTCTACGGAAAGCGCTCAGGGAACAAAAGCTCCTGAAAGCAAACCCGAGCGGATTACTCACCCCGGCCCCGGGTAAGGGCGGTGTAATTCCGCCTGGGGCAAAGACACTTGAAAATCACTACAACAGGCCCCTCCCCCAGAAGATCAACAAGAAATCCAGCCGAGACCAAGCTCACCTACCAAGGAGTGCGGTTTCAATACCAAGGAGAGCAGCAGAATTCCAGAGGAGGAGAAAGCCAAGCACGGAACTCATGGCTTTTTTCCTGTGATTTTTTTTAGTCTTGCAGTTAATTTAATTTTTTCTTTTTCATTTTTTTTTTTTTTCTTTTTCTCGCCTTCGGGTAAAATTTTTTTTTTTTTTTAACTGTTACCTTTTTCTTTTTTAACGATTTTTTACTAGTTTATCTAATATATATATATATTTTTTTACATTTTTCTTAGGTGTTTTCTTTTTTAAAAAAAATTCTTTTCTTTTTTTTTTTTTTTTTTTTTTTCTTTTTTCTTTCTTCCTTTTTGAACCTCTTTTTATCCCCTTTCTCCCCACTCACGATTTTGGATCTCTTCTAATTTGGCTAAAGCATATTTTCCTGGGGTTGTTGCCACCCTTTTAGTATTTTACTTGCCCCTTCATTTACTCTTATCTGGACAAAATGACAAGACGTAAAAATTCACCACAAAAAAAAGAACAAGAGGCAGTACCGAAGGCTAGGGACCTAATCAATACAGACATCGGTAATATGTCAGATCTAGAGTTCAGAATGACAATTCTCAAGGTTCTAGCCGGGCTCGAAAAAGGCATGGAAGATATTAGAGAAACCCTCTCGAGAGATATAAAAGCCCTTTCTGGAGAAATAAAAGAACTAAAATCTAACCAAGTTGAAATCAAAAAAGCTATTAATGAGGTGCAATCAAAAATGGAGGCTCTCACTGCTAGGATAAATGAGGCAGAAGAAAGAATTAGTGATATAGAAGACCAAATGACAGAGAATAAAGAAGCTGATCAAAAGAGGGACAAACAGCTACTGGACCACGAGGGGAGAATTCGAGAAATAAGTGACACCATAAGACGAAACAACATTAGAATAATTGGGATTCCAGAAGAAGAAGAAAGTGAGAGGGGAGCAGAAGGTATACTGGAGAGAATTATTGGGGAGAATTTCCCCAATATGGCAAAGGGAACAAGCATCAAAATTCAGGAGGTTCAGAGAATGCCCCTCAAAATAAATAAGAATAGGCCCACACCCCGTCACATAATAGTAAAATTTACAAGTCTCAATGACAAAGAGAAAATCCTGAAAGCAGCCCGGGAAAAGAAGTCTGTAACATACAATGGTAAAAATATTAGATTGGCAGCTGACTTATCCACAGAGACCTGGCAGGCCAGAAAGAGCTGGCATGATATTTTCAGAGCACTAAACGAGAAAAACATGCAGCCAAGAATACTATATCCAGCTAGGCTATCATTGAAAATAGAAGGAGAGATTAAAAGCTTCCAGGACAAACAACAACTGAAAGAATTTGCAAATACCAAACCAGCTCTACAGGAAATATTGAAAGGGGTCCTCTAAGCAAAGAGAGAGCCTACAAGTGGTAGATCAGAAAGGAACAGAGACCATATACAGTAACAGTCACCTTACAGGCAATACAATGGCACTAAATTCATATCTCTCAATAGTTACCCTGAATGTGAATGGGCTAAATGCCCCTGTCAAAAGACACAGGGTATCAGAATGGATAAAAAAACAAAACCCATCTATATGTTGCCTCCAAGAAACACATTTTTAAGCCCGAAGACACCTCCAGATTTAAAGTGAGGGGGTGGAAAAGAATTTACCATGCTAATGGACATCAGAAGAAAGCAGGAGTGGCAATCCTTATATCAGATCAATTAGATTTTAAGCCAAAGACTGTAATAAGAGATGAGGAAGGACACTATATCATACTCAAAGGGTCTGTCCAACAAGAAGATTTAACAATCTTAAATATCTATGCCCCCAACGTGGGAGCAGCCAACTATATAAACCAATTAATAACAAAATCAAAGAAACACATAAACAACAATACAATAATAGTAGGGGACTTTAATATTCCCCTCACTGAAATGGACAGGTCATCCAAGCAAAAGATCAGCAAGGAAATAAAGGCCTTAAATGACACACTGGACCAGATGGACATCACAGATATATTCAGAATATTTCATCCCAAAGCAACAGAATACACATTCTTCTCTAGTGCACATGGTACATTCTCCAGAATAGATCACATCCTCGGTCCTAAATCAGGACTCAACCGGTATCAAAAGATTGGGATCATTCCCTGCATATTTTCAGACCACAATGCTCTAAAGCTAGAACTCAACCACAAAAGGAAGTTTGGAAAGAACCCAAATACATGGAGACTAAACAGTATCCTTCTAAAGAATGAATGGGTCAACCGGGAAATTAAAGAAGAATTGAAAAAAATCATGGAAACAAATGATAATGAAAATACAACGGTTCAAAATCTGTGGGACACAACAAAGGCAGTCCTGAGAGGAAAATATATAGCGGTACAAGCCTTTCTCAAGAAACAAGAAAGGTCTCAGGTACACAACCTAACCCTACACCTAAAGGAGCTGGAGAAGGAACAAGAAAGAAACCCTAAGCCCAGCAGGAGAAGAGAAATCATAAAGATCAGAGCAGAAATCAATGAAATAGAAACCAAAAAAACAATAGAACAAATCAACGAAACTAGGAGCTGGTTCTTTGAAAGAATTAATAAAATTGATAAACCCCTGGCCCGACTTATCAAAAAGAAAAGAGAAAGGACCCAAATAAATAAAATCATGAATGAAAGAGGAGAGATCACAACTAACACCAAGGAAATACAAACTATTATAAGAACATACTATGAGCAACTCTACGGCAATAAATTTGACAATCTGGAAGAAATGGATGCATTCCTAGAAACATATAAACTACCACAACTGAACCATGAAGAAATAGAAAGCCTGAACAGACCCATAACCAGTAAGGAGATTGAAACAGTCATTAAAAATCTCCAAACAAACAAAAGCCCAGGGCCAGACGGCTTCCCGGGGGAATTCTACCAAACATTTAAAGAAGAACTAATTCCTATTCTCCTGAAACTGTTCCAAAAAATAGAAATGGAAGGAAAACTTCCAAACTCATTTTATGAGGCCAGCATCACCTTGATCCCAAAACCAGACAAGGATCCCACCAAAAAAGAGAGCTATAGACCGATATCCTTGATGAACACAGATGCGAAAATACTCAACAAAATACTAGCCAATCGGATTCAACAGTACATTAAAAAGATTATTCACCACGACCAAGTGGGATTTATTCCAGGGCTGCAAGGTTGGTTCAACATCCGCAAATCAGTCAATGTGATACAACACATCAATAAAAGTAAGAACAAGAACCATATGATACTCTCAATAGATGCTGAAAAAGCATTTGACAAAGTACAACATCCCTTCCTGATCAAAACTCTTCAAAGTGTAGGGATAGAGGGCACATACCTCAATATCATCAAAGCCATCTATGAAAAACCCACCGCAAATATCATTCTCAATGGAGAAAAACTGAAAGCTTTTCCGCTAAGGTCAGGAACACGGCAGGGATGTCCATTATCACCACTGCTATTCAACATCGTACTAGAGGTCCTAGCCTCAGCAATCAGACAACAAAAGGAAATTAAAGGCATCCAAATCGGCAAAGAAGAAGTCAAATTATCACTCTTCGCAGATGATATGATACTATATGTGGAAAACCCAAAAGACTCCACTCCAAAACTGCTAGAACTTATACAGGAATTCAGTAAAGTGTCAGGATATAAAATCAATGCACAGAAATCAGTTGCATTTCTCTACACCAACAGCAAGACAGAAGAAAGAGATATTAAGGAGTCAATCCCATTTACAATTGCATCCAAAACCATAAGATACCTAGGAATAAACCTAACCAAAGAGACACAGAATCTATACTCAGAAAACTATAAAGTACTCATGAAAGAAATTGAGGAAGACACAAAGAAATGGAAAAATGTTCCATGCTCCTGGATTGGAAGAATAAATATTGTGAAAATGTCTATGCTACCTAAAGCAATCTACACATTTAATGCAATTCCTATCAAAGTACCATCCATCTTTTTCAAAGAAATGGAACAAATAATTCTAAAATTTATATGGAACCAGAAAAGACCTCGAATAGCCAAAGGGATATTGAAAAAGAAAGCCAACGTTGGTGGCATCACAATTCCGGACTTCAAGCTCTATTACAAAGCTGTCATCATCAAGACAGCATGGTACTGGCACAAAAACAGACACATAGATCAATGGAACAGAATAGAGAGCCCAGAAATAGACCCTCAACTCTATGGTCAACTAATCTTCGACAAAGCAGGAAAGAATGTCCAATGGAAAAAAGACAGCCTTTTCAATAAATGGTGCTGGGAAAATTGGACAGCCACATGCAGAAAAATGAAATTGGACCATTTCCTTACACCACACACAAAAATAGACTCAAAATGGATGAAGGACCTCAATGTACGAAAGGAATCCATCAAAATCCTTGAGGAGAACACGGGCAGCAACCTCTTCGACCTCTGCCGCAGCAACATCTTCCTAGGAACAACGCAAAAGGCAAGGGAAGCAAGGGAAAAAATGAACTACTGGGATTTCATCAAGATCAAAAGCTTTTGCACAGCAAAGGAAACAGTTAACAAAATCAAAAGACAACTGACAGAATGGGAGAAGATATTTGCAAACGACATATCAGATAAAGGACTAGTGTCCAGAATCTATAAAGAACTTAGCAAACTCAACACCCAAAGAACAAATAATCCAATCAAGAAATGGGCAGAAGACATGAACAGACATTTCTGCAAAGAAGACATCCAGATGGCCAACAGACACATGAAAAAGTGCTCCATATCACTCGGCATCAGGGAAATACAAATCAAAACCACAATGCGAAATCACCTCACACCAGTCAGAATGGCTAAAATCAACAAGTCAGGAAATGACAGATGCTGGCGAGGATGCGGAGAAAGGGGAACCCTCCTACACTGTTGGTGGGAATGCAAGCTGGTACAGCCACTCTGGAAAACAGCATGGAGGTTCCTCAAAATGTTGAAAATAGAACTGCCCTATGACCCAGCAATTGCACTATTGGGTATTTACCCTAAAGATACAAATGTAGTGATCCAAAGGGACACATGCACCCGAATGTTTATAGCAGCAATGTCCACAATAGCCAAACTATGGAAAGAACCTAGATGTCCATCAACAGATGAATGGATCAAGAAGATGTGGTATATATACACAATGGAATACTATGCAGCCATCAAAAGAAATGAAATCTTGCCATTTGCAACAACATGGATGGAACTAGAGCGTATCATGCTTAGCGAAATAAGTCAAGCAGAGAAAGACAACTATCATATGATCTCCCTGATATGAGGAAGTGGTGATGCAACATGGAGGCTTAAGTGGGTAGAAGAATAAATGAAACAAGATGGGATTGGGAGGGAGACAAACCATAAGTGACTCTTAATCTCACAAAACAAACTGAGGGTTGCCGGGGGGAGGGGGTTGGGGAGAAGGGGGTGGGATTATGGACATTGGGGAGGGTATGTGATTTGGTGAGTGCTGTGAAGTGTGTAAACCTGGTGATTCACAGACCTGGGGATAAAAATATATGTATATAAAAAATATATGTTTATAAAAAAAAAAAAAAAAAAACAAACAAACAAACAAACAAACAAAAAACACCAGGCCCTATATTCTTCAACAATGTCAGTGTTATGGAAGACAAAGAAAGGCTGAGGATCTCTCCAGATTAAAGGACACTGAGAGGGCATACCCACTAAATGCCATGCGCGGATCCTGGATTGAAAGCAGTACCAGAGAAAAACATGCTACACAGGACATTATGAGGCCACTTAACACAGTTGGATTATGGACAGTAATAAGTATAATAACTAATAAAAAGAATTTTGCAAATGTTAAATTCTTGATTTTGATAACAATATTGTAGTTATACAGAGAATAGCCTCATTCTTAGGAAATACACAGTAGAGTAGTAAGGATGTAAAGGGAATGATGTACTCCCTAACAATTCAGAAGAAAATACACAGGCTAATGATCAGAGGATGGGCAGAAAGTGAAAAAACACTGGCTTAAAAGTGGTAAATCTAGGTAAAGGGTATATAGGAATTTGTTGTACTATTATTATTACAACTTTTTTAAGTCTGAAATTTTTCTAGAAAAAGTTAAATATATACATGTGTAAAAAGTTCCATGTTTATATGACTATACATGTAACACATATAACTTTATGTAACATACATATATATAACAATGTTTATATAAAGTAGAAGAACAGACTGTAACGCAGAGATGCTGGGGTGGGAGCCTCTGCTTAAACGGTAAGGGGCAAGACAGTCTGCTTCTTAAAGGGCTTTTCTGGCCAACTCCATACTCTTTCTCAGCCTTCTGTTTTTTCTTTGCTTTCTCTACTCTAGAAACTCCTAAGTGAGGTGGTAAAATTAAAAATGAGGTTAAGAGCAAAACGTGAAAAATAAAATGGCAGTAGTAAAAAAAAAAAAAAAAAAAAGAAATGGATATAAACTATATGTTAATTATACTTCAATTTAAATAATAGAAATAAAAATGAAAACATAAAAATAATAATAAAAGCAAAATTGCAAAATTCGCTTTCAGACAGAGATACCAGAGAAAAATAATTCCTGTGATTCTCTGCAACTATTGACCAGAAAACCATGCATGTGCCACTTTGGATCCCTTCTCCTGACTGTTCCCCAGCTGCCCGAGCTCTGCCCTGAATCAGCCGGGCTCAAGGACACAGTAGCCACAGTGAGCACCACTCAGATTCCTATCAGGCAGCACACATGCCGACACGCAGCCCCCAGCACAGTCAAATCTGAAACCACACAGTGACTAAATCTGGAGCAGCAGGCAAACATCCTCTGAGATGACTCACAAGCATCGGACAAGCAGATCAACTAGTGACAGTATGTCCAACAACAGCTGTCCTTCTGTGATTTCAGAATTATTTTTAAATACTAACATAATAAAAGTAACAATAAAAAATTAAAAATTAACTCTCAGAACTATTGTCAAATGACCAACGGGATCTTCTATGACAGAACCCCAGGTCTGAGCCCGTGTTGTGTTGATGATATTTCTTGTCACCACTCTCTCCATTGAAGAGCAGTGGCCATTGGCACACAACAAATACACTCGTTCTACAGCCTGAAGAAGATACACCAGACAAAAGAAAAGGCTGCCCTAAGACTGTCTTTGTCAGCCCCTAATCGGTGCATTTCCGTTCACCCCAGTGACAGGACAGATGACTTTATAGAACCAAATAACATGGGTAATGATCACTCACTGTCATATTTTACCAAAACTGAAGCTGTGCCTGATGCACAAAATAGACACAGCCAACTACCTTTAGCACACAATGTCTCATCTGGTGACACATGCTAACTCTTGCTCAGTGCTGCTGTTAGAGCATGGCTCCCATGAGGACATTGAGGATGGCTACTTCAAACTTCAGGTCCTCTGGAATCATGCCACGTCTCCACTCCTGGTATCTTCCAGCTCCAAATACAAAACAGGTTGGCTGATCCCCCCAGGAACCAGTCCTTAAATGTCCATGGAGCTTTAGACTCTATTGGATTGCCTAAAAGCGACAGGTCCAGTACCATCCTCTGTTAGCCTTCCAGGTGGAAGCCATTCTTCATAACATAAATAGATTATGAAAAGAGAGGTCTCCATGGAGTAGAAGTCACACATCACGGAACACTTTCAACATTTGGGGCAGACATGAAGGGCTCAGGAGCAGAGAGCTATTGCGCTCACTGCATTTTCACTCAGGACAAGTTAGTGGAGAGTGTAAGATACCAATGAGGAGCGAGGAAAACTAATATATATAAGATTTTTTCTTCACATAAAGAAACAGATACTGTGAGTGGCCCCTTGGAAAAGAGGTTCCAGGAAGATCAGGTCACTTGGTAATCTAACTGGTTACAGTCTGACTATAGGCAAAAAACACACTTTCCTTGTGTTAAAGAGTTTACTCCAGTGACTTGGGGACGGCTTGTTCAGACAGTAGTGGTGCGCACGACCATCTGTGAATGTTCAGAGCCCAATGCACATGAGGGCACATGGCATAGCCTCGCACCTCTACTGTTGGCCAGGCACAGTGTCAGTTTCTCTGACTCATCTGCTCTGTGCCATGGGCTGCCGTCCACTGTGAAATGGGAGCGTGCCAACATCCTCCCTCTCTGGGATATCAGAACAACTGAAAAATAAATCAACAGAAGGATGTTCAAATATAATTAGATTCTTTCCAAATACTGGAAGATATTTTAAATGATCTCTCACTGTAACTTTCTGTAATACTTTAAACATGGACATGATGGTCACAGTGCAGAGGCTCTGGGATCAGGCAGGACTTCATGGCCAGGACATACATACAAACTGGGTACGTGGGTCAAATGAAGTTAGTAGGCTGCTGAGGTGGCCTGGGACTTTACCTAAAGATTAGAGAACTCCAGTTAGTGTCTAGGATAAAGCAACTCTAAGTAAATATTTGTAAGTCTTACTGTGGAGAATATTCTCTTAATTACAGTGCATTCTAGCTAGCTATCTCTGGTCTGAAATGGGCTAATTAAAACAAAATTTTTTTTAAAAAAACCTATAAAATACGGTAAAATTTGTAAAAATAAGGTTCTCAAGTTTGCTTTTACAAGGTAAGGAGAACCCCAAGAATTATGTCCCATTTTGCAGAATCACTGAAACTTTCCAAAGAGGAGCTACACAGACGTAGATGGCATCCCAGTTTCATAGTGGCCACACCTCCCAAGTAGAATTTCCACCTTGGTGGTGCCGAATACAACTTTGCTGGGGAGCAACATATTTTCTGTGATTTTTTTAGATCCTCCCACCTCCTTCTTCCCTTCCCACAACAGTCTCCAGGAAAACCCCTGCTCAATCTCCCTAGATCTCTCCACTGCTGATTGCCTTCTTCATTGACTGCCTCCTCTCAAAACCCTGCACACACGCCAGGCAAAATTCAACCCCCAGAGAATGTAGAGAAAGCTCTGTTCATTATACACATGCCTGCTTCCCGGAGCAGCTGACCTCATGTCTGTAAAGAGGGAATTGATTAAAGATATACCCAGACCACAGAATATCTTGTAGGCATCAATAAAATAGCTGAATTATGTTAATCCATAAAACAGGCATGTGGTGTTAAGTACCGAAAGTAGGCTGCAAGTAGTCTGATACAGTGCGTACATATGTGTTTGGAAAGCGAGGTAACAATGACATACAGTTCATCACCATAGGGGGGTGCTGAAAATGAACATGCATTTACTGATTATGTATCATCTATCATTTATTGTTATTATTTTTTTTATTAATTTTTATTAACATATAATGCACTATTTGCCCTAGAGGTACAGCTCTGTGAATCATCAGGCTTTCACATTATTTCTGTTTGAATTTTGTACAAGTGTATTTTCTAGTCACAAAGAGTAGAAAATGAACAAATGTATTTTATAAGAAAGATAGCGTACTGTAATTTGGTAATACAAAGAAGGGATATATCAAAACTAAAAATTAGATTATGAGATTATTTCCTCCAAAAATGGATTCCTCTGTTTTGGACAATTTAGTCATCATAATTTATCTTTTAAATGGTGCTTTATGAGACTGCCTCTTAGGTGGACCCCAGATATAAACTCCTCGCCTGGGATCCTAGGAACAAAAATAATAACACAACGCAAAATCAGAATATTAGAAGATACTCAGTCCAAATTCTAACAATAATTAATATAAACTTTCTCCAAAGCTATTATCTCTCATACCCCACCTACAAGAAAAACCCACTTAAGCATAAGTTGTTTAAAATTGCATTTGCATTGCTTTTAATGGAAGATTCGCCTGCATTCCTGCTTGTTTGGAGGTCAGACCTCTTTTTCCTGCACGGCCACTCTCTTTCGAAGGCCAGCAGGCCCTTGAGCCTCCTCCAGGCAGCCGCAATGTCTTCCAGCACTAAGTAACCTCAGAGAAGTGCAGGTGGGAGGCCTCTCTCTGGGCTTCTGCGCCCTTCCACATTGTTAAGCGATTCAGTGATCTTTTTGCATCTTTTGAGGTTTGGGCTCCCTCTTCCGGACAACCTGCTTCACATCGCCAGTTTGCTTCCCTGAAAGCAGAGCACGTAGATGACGGAGTGTTCTGGGCAAAATGAAATCAAAACATAATTTCTGACAGTTTGGGGTAATCCTATTTCTAACACCCGAGGTAAGTTGTTTGCTGAGTTCCCACAGGAGTCAGAGAAGAGCTTGTGGGCTTAAGCAACAAGAGCATCTGAAATTACAGGACACCCCTTCGGCCCAGACCTGAGAACCATCAGCTCCAGGCTCTGCGGCTAAGCAACCCGCTGTAAGGAGCACCGAGAGAGGGCAAAGGGGCTGACAGGCAGCGTATCCAACACAGCTGCTCCTGAGGGATGTGAGGTCTGGTGATGTAAACAGGCTGGTGAGATCAAAAATCAGAGCACTTGGGACTGTCTGGAGCCCTTACACACGTACCCGGTTATTTTACAACCACACAGGGGCTTCTCCATAAGCCCAAAGACAGACAGGCATCATTTCTGAAATGCCAGGGTAATGGGCTTTGGAGAGCTGTTTGGGGGATAGGGGTGCACCCTGGGTATTGTTAGAGCTCTGGTCCCCAGGCAGGAGGGCTTGATTCCCTTTCAGACTCTGCCGCCAACAGGGTCTAGGCCCTGGTGGATCTGCACTTCACATGTAACCTAAGAGAACCGGTCAAGAGAGGAATCTTTGGCTGCCCTTGACTCCTGCTATCCACAGGCTGCTCAGGCAGATGACTGAGATAAAACAGCTTTCTGTGTGAAAAGCTGGGCTGTACCAAACATCTGTCCCTTTTTCACATGGCTCCCAGGGACTGGGTTCATCTGTAGGAACGAGCTGAAGCAACAGGCAAACACAGGACATCTCCCGCATCAGGAAAACTGTTCACCTCCAAACTCTTAGTTTAAACGTTTGGCTTAAATATGGTGTGGGAAGAGCAGGTCTTGTTAACAGGGTGAGGAGGAGGCTGGTGCTTAACTTTGGCTCTTCTGATTTTGGCAGATGTTGCAGACATCAGAAGTCCAGTGAGGATGTGGTAATGCCAGCACCACACTGTCATTAACAGCCTCATTATAAGCAGTCTCATTGCTCTGGTCAATAGGTGACGGCACTCCTGTGGGTGTTGAATGAATCTCATTACAGTTCTGACTTGCATTTCCCTAATAACTAGCGATACCCAGCAACTTTTCAACTTTTCACATCCTTGTTGGTGATTTATTGATACTCTTTGGGAAAAATGTCTAATTAGGTCCTTTGCCAATTTTTTAGTTTGATTATTTGGTATTTTTTACTATGCATTGTATGAGTTCTTTACATATTTTGGATATTAATCCCTTATCAGATATATAATCTGCACATTTTTTCCATTCCATAGGTTTCATTTTGTTGTCTCTTTTGATGCCAATATCATATTCTTTTGATTGATAAAGCTTTGTAATATAGCTTGAAATCAGAAAGTACAATGCCTCCCACTCTGTTTTTTCTCAGGATTGCTGTTTATTCAGGGTCAATTCATGATTCCATATACATTTTAAGATTTGTTTTTTTTTACTTCTGTAAGAAATGCTATTGGAGTCTTGATAGTGATTGTGTTGAATCCGTAGATGGATTTTGGTAGTATTGATGTTTTAACAATATTAATTCTTCCAATCTATGAACACAGAATAACTTTCCCTTTATTTGTATCTTCTTTTTTTTTTTTTTTTTCATCAGCATCTTATAGTTTGAAGGGTAGAGATCTTTCACCTCCTTAACTAAACTTATTCCTGAGTATTTCATTGGTTTGGATGCTATTATAAAGGGGATCATTTTAAAATTTTCCTTTTCAGGATAATTTATTGTTAGTGTATAGAAATGCTACTAATTTTTGTATGTTAGTTCTGTATCCTACAACTTTACTGAATTTGTTGATTAGATTTAGTAATATTTTGGTAGAGTCTTCAGGATTTTTTGTACATAAAATCATGTCATCTGCAAATAGAATTTTACTCTTTCTTTCCATAATTGGCTATATTTTATTTCTTTTTCATTTCTGATTGCTCTGGCTATGTCTTCTAGTACTATATTTAATAGGGGTGGTGTGCACGGGCACCTTTGTCTTCTTCCTAATCTTAGAGGAAAAGCCTTAAAATTTTGGTGTCAGGTGTACGGCCTCATTATGTCAAGGTATATGCCCTCTATACCCACATTATTGAGAGTTTTTTATCATGAATGACTGTTGAATTTTGTCAAATACATTTTTTTGTGTGTTGGAAATATCTTATGATTTTTTCCTTTCTATACATGTGGTATAAGATATTGATTGATTTATGTGTGTTGAATCATCCTTGCATTCCAGGTTTAAATCCCACTTGGTCATGGCGAATGATCCTTTCACGTGCTGCTAAGTTTGGTTTGCTAGTATTTCAGGCAGGACTTTTGTATCTGTATTCATGAGGGATATTGGCCTATGGTTTGTTTTCTGGTGATATCCTTTTCTGGCTTTGTTATCAAAGTAATGCTTGTCTCAGAAAATGAGTCTGAGAGTTTTCCTACCCTTAATTATTTTTTTTGAGAATATGAGCAAGATTAATATTAAATCTTCTTTAAATATTTGGTAAAATTCACCAGTGAGGTCATTTGGTCTTGAGTTTTTCTTTTTGGAGAGATTAATTATTACTAGCAATTGTTCATTCAGATTTTCTATTGCTTCCTGATTCATCTTGGTAGATTGTATGTTTCTAAGAATTTTTCTATTCCTAGATTTTCCATTTTGTTGATGTACAGTTCTTCCTAGCAGACTTTTATAGACCTTTTGTATTTATGTGGTATCTATTGTATGTCAGTTTCTCATTTACAATTTTATTGATTTGATTCCTCTTTTTTCCCCTAGGTTATTTTAGATAAAGTTTTATCAATATTGGTAATCTTTTCAAAGAACTAACTCTTGGTTCTCTGATTCATTGGTCATTCAGAAGACTCTTTCATTTCCATGCATTTGTGAATTTTCCAGTTTCCCTCTTGTAAAGGACTTCTAGTGTAATGCCACTGTGGTCACAAAGGTTAATTGCTAGATCTTAATTTTCTTGGATTTCTTAAAACTTGTTTCATGGTCTAACCTAAGGTCTATCCTAGGAAATGTTTCATGCGTACTTGAGGAGAATGTGTATTCTACTATTCTCAGAGTATTTTGTACGTCTTTTGGGTCCGTTTACTCTACAGTGTTGTTCCAATCTGCTGTTTCTTTATTGATTCTGTCTGGATGATGTATCCATTGTTGAGTGGGGTATCAAAGTCCCCAGCTATTATTGTATTGTTGTTTATTTTTCCTTTTTAGTTCTGTTATGGTTTGCTTTATATATTTAGATGCTCCAATTTGGGGTACATAAATATTTACAATTGTCACATCTTCTTGATGTATTGATCCTTTTATCATTATATAGTAACCTTCTGTACCTCTTTATTATTTTATTCTAAAGTCTATTTTGTCTTATATAAGTATAGCTACCTATACTTTCTTTTTTTCTTTTTTTTTTTTTTTGGTTGTTGTCATTTGCTAGAAATACATTTTTTCCATCCCTTCACTCTCAGTCTGTGTGTGTTTTTAAAGCTAAAATGAGTCTCTTTTAGGTGGCATGTCGTTAGATCTTTTGTTTAAACATCAGCTGTTCTATGTATTTGAATGGAGAATTATTTGTTTATATTTAAGATAATTAATAGGTAAGGACTTATTGCTATTTTATTAATTTATTTTTTTGGTTGTTTTGTAGATCCATTGTTCTTTGTTTCTTAACCTACTATCTTTTTGTGTTCTGTTTTGTTTTGTTTTGATGTCTTTAGGTATCACTATACTTGACATCTGTATCATGGGTGTGTGTGTGTGTGTGTGTGTGTGTGTGTGTAATTACTACAGATTTTTCTTTTTGTGCTTACCCTGAGTCTTACATAAAATATCCTGAATTTATGCACTCTATTTTACACTAATAACAACTTGTCATTCTGGGACACATTTATTTTCATGTCCTTTGTTCTCTTCAAAATGTTGCAAGTTAAGGAGTGAATCCCATATATATTGATTACATCAGAATACTTGTTCTTAGAGTAGGGAAGCCAGAGAAGTAGTACTCATTCAAAAATCTGTCAGTTACAACTTACTTCTCTTGAGGAGGGCAAGACATTACCCTTTCACATATATTAGTTCATTAGGTCCATCCGACTAGATGATATTGCCCTTTTATGAGAAGAGATATTTAAGCTTATACATACTAATAGATGATTTACTATTCAGGATTTATCAGACTGAAATGTCACTGGAACATGGGTCATCTACTCCTAATTCAGTGGATACAAACAGTGTCTGGAACAGTGTGTTATAACAATCTGAAAACATTTGTTAAATATATTAAAATTAATAAAATGGACAATTGCTGCTTAACATTAAAAACTAAATAAAATATCAATAAAATAAAATAATAAACTAATAATGACTAAATTTTAATAGAATCCGTAAGCTTTATACTTCTACTTCTCTTTCCCCTCACATTTTAGATTATTGATGCTACAATTTATGTGTCTTTTATGTTGTATAGCTAATAACAGATTATTGTTGTTATGGCTTTTCTATTTTTTTCTAAGTTTTAAACTGGAGTTATAAGTGAATTATACAACATCATTTTCATTTTGTAGATTTTAACTTTGACTACCTGTTTACCATTACCAAGGAGTTCTACACTATCTCCTGATGTTTTTATGAAGTTAATTAACATCATTTTCTTCCACGCAAAGAACTCCCTTAACATTTCTCACAGTGTTGAATTCCCTCACTTTGGTTTGTTTGAGAAAGTTTTTATCCCTTTTCATTTCTAAAGGACTGCTTCACTGAGTGTAGAGTTCTTGATTGACAGGTTTTTTGTGTCCACATTTTGAATATGTCACCCCTTTCTCTCCTAGTTTGAAAAGTTTCTGTTGGAAAAATTCATCTATCATTTCATGGGGATTTCCTTAAATGTAATTTCTCTCCTTTCTCCTTTTCCTTCAAAATTCTTTGTATTTGGCTTTTGAAAATCTAGTTCTAACATGTATCTGGGTGGCCGTATTCAGGTTCCACCTATTTGGGCTTCATGGATTTTGAGGCCTGTTTCTCTCCCCAGGTTTGGGAAGTTCAATTGCTTTAAATATACTTTCTATCCCATTACCCTTCTCTTTCTGGAGTTTCCATAATGCAGATATTGTTGGGTTTTTGTTTTGTTTTGTTTTGTTTGTTTGTTCGTTATTGTGTCTTATAAGTCCCTAGGCTTTCTTCACTCTTTTTCATTCTTTTTCTCTATCTGGATGCTTTCAAATGTCTTCTCTTCCAGGACACAGTTTCAGTCTGCTTTTGAGGCTCTCTGTTGAATTCTTCAGCTCAGTTATTATATTTTTCAGCTCCAGAATTTCTGGGATTTTTTTTAATGGTTTCTATTTCTTTGTTGAAATTTTTGTTTTGTTCATGTATTATTTCCTTCATGTCATTTAGTTGTCTCTCTGTGTTCTTGTAGTTCACTAAATTTACTCTGAACTTTTTGTCTGACAGATCGTAGATCTCCATTTCTGTGGGGTCAGTTATTAGAGTTTTATTAGTTCCATTTTGGTGGTGTCCTGTTTCCCTGTTTTTTTTTTTTTTTTTTTTTTTGTGATCCTTGATTCCTTATGTTGGCATCTGGGCATTTGAGAAAGTGGGCTCCTCTTCCAGAATTTACAGGTTTGCTTCTGCAGAGATAGTCCTTTACCTTTGCAGCTCATTTGGGGTATCTGGACATGTCTGCTGGTAATATCCTTGAGCAGGTGGGGCCTGCTATTAAGGTCTATTTTGGGGCAAGCTCAGTTTGGGTATGATTGTGCCATTGGCTTATAATAGCTGAATTGGACTGCTGGCTTGCTTGCCTGCCCACCTATGGCTACAGGATGACCTCCAAAATTGTCTGCATTTGTAGATCAGGACTGGATACTATATTTAGCAATAGGTGGGGCTATAACTTAACTTCCTGGGTCTGTCAGGGTAGCAGGATAAAAGAGGGCCTACATGGTTTGTCGTTTAGGGACCTGAATCAGGCAGGAGTGTGCCCTGAGTTCACTGGTCAGATGAGGCCACGAGTCTTGATCTGTTAAAAGAGAAAGCCACAGACTGTGCTCAATGTTAAGTGTCAGTGTAAGCAGGACTGATGAATGGGCTATAAAGCTTCTACCTAACCTACTCTGGTTAGGTTCCCTAGGCAGGCAAGCTGAAGGCTATATTCAGCAATAAGGTGGTCTACAGATTAGTTTTTATGCACATGTGCAGGAAGAGAAGCAACCCCAAGGCTGCTAAGGTACTTTGCTTGTGGTCTCAACTCAAGCTGAACTGTGCCCCACTTTCCCCAGTCAAAAGGGGCCATAGAGTTTGCTCTGAGGGCAATCTACTCTGCCCATCCACCTCTTGGCTCAAGACTTGCTGAGTTACACAGCTTTCAGGTATTTCAACAGCTTTCAGCTCTCATATTTACCAGGGACTGGGAGCCATGCCCCAGAGCAGGTGGCTCTATGACTCAGGTCTCCTACCTGAGCATGGGGAGACTAGGTTCCAGGCCAGCAAACTGCTCATTCAAGGACCTGAATCAGGCAGACCTGTACCCCTGGTCACACTGCACTACTGACTGGTTCTGCAGGGGAACAAAGCCACTGATTGGAACTACTGTTTAGGCTCTGCAGGCAGGAACTCAGTCTGCCAATACCTGAGTGCAAGTTGTCGGAAGCCCCTCCCTCTTCTCTGTCACAGAGTCCCAGTTTTTTTTTTTTTTAATTTTATTTATTTATTTGACAGACAGAGATCACAGGTAGGCAGAGAGGCAGGCAGAGAGAGAGAGGGAAGCAGGCTCCCTGCCAAGCAGAGAGCCCAATGTGGAGCTCGATTCCAGGACCCTGGGATCATGACCTGAGCCAAAGGCAGAGACTTAACCCACTGAGCTACCCAGGCACCCAGAGTCCCAGTTTTGATCTGCAGATTCCCCTGCAATTCCTGTGAGACCAGACCAGAATAGAGGCCCTCACAAAGTGCCGGCAACACTGGAGGGGCTGGACTCCACCCCTGGGCTCTCTTTTCCCACTGGAGATATAGGCTCAGAAGAAATCCCTGTGCTTGGTGCTGTGCCAGCCTGGGGGAGGGGAAATACAATCAGTATGTATCTCTTTCCCTTACCCCTCTAACAAGTCTGTCTTGTTCTCTGTGGTTCAGGGGGGTGCTTCAGCCTCACTCCTGTGTTCTAGAATTCTCTCAGTGGCATCTCGTTCATGAATAGTTGTTAGTCATTCTTTTGAGAGAAAGTGAAGTCAGAAATTACCTATGTCACCATCCTAGTGACATCACTCTTCTGTATGAATTTTTTTTCTTTCTGATGATTTATTTAATTATTTATTTGAGACAGAGACAGAGATAGAGGGGGAGGGAGATAGCAAAGGACCAGAGGGAGAGAGAATCTTAAGCAGACTACACTCTGAGCATGGAGCCCAACATGGGGGTCAATCTCATGACCCTCAGATTACAACTGAAGCAGAAATCAAAAGTCAGATCCTTAACAAACTGAGCCATTCGGGTACCCCTGGTTATGAATTCTTAGTGGAAATTGATTTTCTTCCTATTTAACACCAACTTGAAGATATACATGTTCCATTCTGTCTCCTTCTGTGCACATTTGTTCACATTTGTTTCCTTTTTTATATGGAGGTAACATTTTAGACTCCCCACATCTACTGGGTTCTAGATTTTATATTTTTGTATTTCCCATATCAAGGAATCTTCATTAACTACTGTGTTTGCATTGGTTCAACAGAGCCATTGGGAAGAAATCCATGTTTACTACTTGCATAAAACTCAGAGATCGCAGCTTCTCTCATCTTAGGTCTCTCTTTGCACTTCCACAACCTAAGGACTATAATCTTTTAAATGTCACATTTTTTATAAAGATTAGTTTATTTATTTATTTATTTATTTGAGAGAGAGAGCATGAGCAGGGAGAGAGGCAGAGGGCAGAGGGAGATGGAGAGAGACTCTCCAGCAGACTCCCCACTGTGCTAGGAGCCTGACTTGGGGCTCAATCCAATGACTCTGAAATCATGACCCAAGCCAAAACCAAAAGTCACTCAACCAACTGAGCCACACAGGCACCCCTAAATGTTACAGTTTTTTCAGTAAAGAGTTATTTTTATGTTAAGATTATTCAGACTGTGAGTCTGACTTTCACATGTTTATTTAGACATATTAAAGATTTTTTTTTCTATATGATATTCCCATTATCTACAGTTTCAATAGTGTAATATCTGTTTTGATTCTGTTCTTATTTTCATCACAAAGGTTTGTTTCGTGGTATGTTTTGGAGAAATTGGCTGTTAAAACAGATTCCTTATTATTTTATCTATGAAAATTCTTTCAGTTTTGCTTTTCAATTAAATTATTGTGCAAAGGAATTTCACCCATTTTTGCCTATCTGGTGAGCAGATTTGGCACCATGTATGTTGTGTGAATTATACTGATATATGCATGTAGGTTTGTGGTTTAGAATGCTGTTGAGAAAAATTAGGCTGGAATATCTATGTTTGTACTATGTAGAATAAAAAATAGTTTTTCATTTCTTAACTTCTAAAGCTATTTTCTTTAAGAGAGGTATTGAATTTATGAAGAATCTCACATTGAATGGCTCACCATTTTGGAGAACCACCAGGCTTTGTCTCTGTCTTCCTCAAATATTCACCCCATAAACTTCAAACTCTAGTACTCCAGACAAGTGCAAACTCTCTAAGTGGTGAAAGTGACTCCAAAGCTTATTAATATTCCTATACTCATTCTTTATAATGTCAGAATTTCAATTAATTTACTGCTAGTTTACACATAAATTCAGGAGTTAATTTTATTTTATCTAAATTTTTTATGTGTTCTCCATTTGGAGAATGTTTCTGAACACATAAATTCTGTCAAAATGTGGGGAATAGAATCCAAAATCATATTTTATATTTTAAAACGAACTGTTCATCAAAAAATGTTCCATTTGTATGTACTTTTCAATTTCTTGGCATATAATTTTCTACATTATCCTGTTATTAGTTTTGAATCTGTAGTGATCATAAAATTTTATCACTGTGTGTTATTAATATTGTTTGTTCTTTTTCTATTTTTCCTAGTCTTATAAAACACAATCTTACTCAATTTTATTGACAAACACTCTTTGATTTTTTGTTTTGTCTTATTTTTTAAAATTGTTTATTCAAATTATATAAGGGCCTACCATTTATATGCTTTGGTTAGCTCTGTTCTTTTTAACTCCTTATCTTCAAGTGGTTATCTTATTTAAGTTAACACATTCTGTTCTTTAATATAAGACCTTATGGATACATTTGACTCCTGATCTAATTTAGATGGAGATCGCATGAAATTTGTACTGAAATCTTTCAGGATTTGGACTGAGATCTCTCCAGATTTGGAATAAGTCCTCATTTTATGATATTTGGAAGGAGTTCTCATGATATTTGAGTAAAAATCTCACGAGAACTGCCTGAGTTCTCATGAGATTTGGACTGAGGTCTCATACTTCCAGTGGTGGGAACCAACATTGCCGCTCCTTCCAGTGGTTGGCACTGCAGCTGCCTACTGCCTCCAGTGGCGGTAATCAGTATTGCAAAGCATTCTGGCATCCTTCGCACTGCAGCTGACCACTGTCTCTAGTGGAAAGAAAGCCCTAGTTTCTTCTTCCAGGAAAGAACGACATAGTTTCTTCTTCTTCTTCCTGGAGCTCACCACTGCTTCCAGTGCTAGGAAACTAGACTGCCACTCCTTCCAATGCCTCAAAGTACAGCTCAGCTTTGTCTCCAGTAGCAACAAGCTGCACAGCCCTGCAGTTCATGGTCTCACACTGCATCTAAACACTGCCTCTAGTGACTGTAAGCAGCACTGCAAAGCCTTCAGACATCCCTCACACTGCTGCTGACCACTGCCTCCAGTGGTGGGAATGGACACTGCCTCTCCTAGTGTCTTGCCCTGCAGCTCACCGCTGCCATCAGTGGTTAAAAAAAAAAAGAAAGAAAGAAAAGAAAGAAAGAAAACCACCAACCAAACCTGCACTGCCAGGCCTTGCAGCACCTTAAACTGCAGCTCACTACTGCTTCCAGTGATAGGAAACTGCATTGCCACTCTTTTAGGGTCTCACACTGTAGCTCAACAATGTTTCAGGGGTGACACACTGCATGACCACCCATCCATGGTCCTGCACTGCATCTCAACATTGCTTCTAGTGGCCATAAGGAACACTGCAAAATCTTCAGGTGTCCCTCCCACTACAGCTGACCTCTGCCTCCAGTAGCAGGAACTGACACTGACACTTCTTCCAGTGTCTCCCACTGGAGCTCACTACTGCTTCTAATTGCAGGAAACTGCACTGCTACTCCTTGCAGCATCCCACCCTGCAGCTTAGCCACTGCCTCCAGCAGAGACAATGTGTGCAGTAATGCCAGTCATGGACTCACACTGAATCTCAACACTGCATCTGGTGGCCATAAGCAACACTGCAAAGCATCCTGGCATCCCTTGCAACAGGCAGCTGACCCCTGCCTCCAGTAGCAAGAATCGGCACAACCTCATCTTCCAGCGTCTCACTATGCAGCTCACCACTGCTTCCAGTGCTAGGTAACTAGATTGCCACTCCTTGCAGCATCTCGAATTGCAGTTCACTGCTGCCTCCAGTGACAGGAACTGACATGGTGACTTCTTCCAGGAACTCACACTGCAGCTCACCACTGCCTCGAGTGGTAGGAACCTGAGTGGCCACTCTTGCAGGGTCTTGCCTCCAGTAGCAACAAGCTGCACAGTCATGCTACCTATGGTCTCCCATTTTTTCTCACCACTGCCTCTAATGGAAGTAAGGAGCACTGCAAACTCTTCTGGTATGCCCCAAATGGCAGCTGACCACTGCCTCCAGTGGTGGGATACTTCACTGGCACTCCTCTTAGTGCCTTGAACCGCAGCTCAGCATTGCCTCCAGTAGAGACAAGGTGCATAGCCATGCCATCCATGGCCTTGCACTGCCACTAGTGGCTGTAAGCAGCACAGCAAAGCCATCAGGCATCCCTTGCACTGCAACTGACCACCCCCTCCAGTGGTGGGACCGTCACTGCACTTCTACCAAGGTCTCACGCTGCACCTCCACACTGCCTCTAGTGGCCACATTCTGCAAAGCCATGCCATTAATTGTCTCACACTGCAGATCATCACCACCTCTAATGGCATTAATGAGCACTGCAAAACCTTCTGGCATCACTCACACTCTAGCTGACCACTATCTCCAGTGGTGGGAAATGACTTTCCCGTTTCTTTCAGGGTCTCACAATGCAGCTCACCACTGCCCACAGTGGTTGCAAGCTGCCTGGCACATTTCCCAGCTGCTCTCACAATACAGCTAAGCACTGCTTCCAGTGACAGAATTCTTCACTGCCATGCCATCAAGCAACTCTCTTTATTCAGCTTTCAACCACTGGAGACAGTGACGAGCTCCAGTGCAACAGATGCTGAAAGACAGGGCACTTCAGCTTGCCACTAAGGGAGGGAGTGATAAGCTTCAGTGGGCAAGACACTGAAAGATGTGCTGCTGGAACTTCCTGACAATGGATTCAGAGGACAGGCACAGTGCAAGGTATGGGAAGTCGAGGCAGTGTGGATTTCCTCCACTGGAGGAGTGCTGAGTTGCAGTCTGAGGGATGGTGGAAGTTGTGCCACTGTGGCTTGAGACCAGTGGAGGCATTGTGAGCTGCATTGCCAGACGCTGGAAGGCCTAGACGTGCAAGTTCATACCACTGGAAGGAATGGAGAGCTGTGGTGCTAGAATCACTGGAAGACATAGCAATGCTGCTTGCCACCACTGGAGGCAGTGGCAAGCTGCCATGGAAAAAATGCTGGAAGAGGAATCAGTGAAGCCTGTCAGCATTGAGGGCAGTGGTGAGGTGCTGGGTGACAGACCCCGAAAGGTGAGGCACTACAGCTTCTTTCTACAGGACAGAGTGGTTAGCTGTATAGTCTCTGTTTCCCCAGGCTCAAGAGTGGAGGTAACAATCCCTGGAGCCGGGCCCCCACTCAGCATTTGCCCTGTGTTCCCAGGTTTGGTGGTGTCAGGATGGGCTGTCAAGATAGTGCAGAAGGTGTCTCCCAGTGGGGGATCTGGAGCCAGGGGGAACCAAACCTGACCCATGGTGCCTTTTGAACTGAGGAGTTGAGTGTTTGTTTTGAAGAGTCTATTTGCTTCTCCAAAAAGTACAAGCATTGACTGGCTTAAGAAGGAAGTGAATGACCACTGAAGAAACAAGCATGTGTCTCCCCTTCTCCCGGGAATTGGAGCAGGTGTGCAGGCTTTAGGTGGGAGGTGCCTACTTATCTGCACTTGACAACCCTTCTTCGCTCTGGCTTCACGAGACCTGAAGTTTGGAAATCAGCATCTGAGTCAGTCATACAGCTTGTCCCAGGACATCAATGTTCAAAGAATATAGCTGGCCCATTGGGTGCAAGTTCACATTTATGCCAGTACGAGAGGTAAAACTTCTCTTTCACCCCAAATGTCCTGGGCTTTTCTCTTGTTTCCAGTGGAGCCACAAAGTCACACTGAAGCAGTTGTCAGCAATGTAGAGGGGGTACCAGAGTTCCTGAGTTTCTCTGCAGGGAGCTCATGGCAGGGGCTCCCATTTTCTCTGTTCATTTCTGGTTTATGAAGGTATTTGGAACAGCTCTTTCCTAGGCAATCCTTGCATTAAAAATGGAAGATGAGATGGACTCAGTGTGTGTTTTGAACATAGAATGTGTTCCTTCATCTAATAGTGTTTATTCTGTTGGACCTAGGTTGTGGTGGAATGGCCAGCATCTAGAGTTAGGTGGCTGTTTGTGGTCAGTTAGAGACATAGATGATGGCTTCTCCTTTGTCCAAGATGATGTATCTGAATGGATTTGTCTTTTCATCCAGAGTTTCAATGAGGGCAGAGGTAAATTTCAAAATGATTCCAAGGAACCTTGGATGATTGAAAAGGGAAGCATAACTTTCTAGTTTCACTAAGTGGACCATCTAGATTGCTGTATATGCCATATTTTCTCTGCAGTTTCATGGGTGGTGAAGTCAGGAGAGTCTTTGGGAATTCTGGATAGAGGCATTCTGGTGGCTTCACAGGGCTTGGCCTCAGGAACCCTGGGGTGAATTTCTGTAGATGCTTGCCTGATCCTGGGTGAGTCATGTTATCCCACATGTTTTCCATTTCCTCCTTAGGAAATGGCTAGCAGGGAATGTTCTGCTTAAAGTCGAACCCTCCTGTACTGTCAGTGGGCATGCAGGCTATTGCAACTACTCTGAAAAAGAGTATGGTGGTTCCTCCAAAAGCTAAAAACTGAAGAACCCTAGGATCCAGCCATTGCACTACTATGTATTTCCCCAAAAAGGCGCAAAAATGCACATTCAATGGGGTACAAGCACCATGATGTTTATAGAAACATTATCATCAATAGTGAAACAATAGAGGGTGTCCCCATGTCATTCATTGATGAATGGAGAAATAAGATGTGGGATACACACACACACACACACACACACACACATGTTAGGTCCATTATTAAATGAAATGAGACTGAGACAAAGTGAAAGTTATTAAAGCTTTATTTTATGATAAGTATTAGAAGTTAGACTGATGAGCCAGGGGAACAAGACTGAGACAAGGTGAAAGTTATGTAAAGTTCTATTTTATGTTAAGCATTAGAACTCAGACTGACTGGCCAGGGCCATCTCTGAAGAGAGCGACCACCCCCAGCCTACAGGCTCAAGAACTGACTGACTGACCGGTCAGAGCCGCCTCCGAAGAGGGCGACCCTTCTCCATCTTATAGATTACCTTTAATAGAGCAAAAGTCTGGCCACACAGAGGTGGCCAATGAGATTGTAGTCATGTCAGGTCACATGCAGGTGCTCAATTGAATTGTAATTTACCCTATAGTAGCTGTTTTACTTAACCTATTACTTTGGTCAGAATTGGTGCTCAAGGTTGGTGCCCAAATGGTGGGGTTTACATTCTTTGGTGGTTAGGGAAAAAGTATGTGTGTTTTACTGATTGGATGTCTCCACCTGGCCTGACTCGTACTTTTATTCTGGGCTCTGTTATCAGAAACTGGCCGACCTGGGCTTGTATTCTGGGCTCTGTTATTAGGAACTAGCTGACCATATTCTGCTGGCTTCCCAGACTTGTTTTTAAGTAGGTTTTTCTGGGGGTGAGGGTGGCAGGGTCAGTCTAAGTTTTACTGCACAAACAACAAAATAGCTTTTAACCAAGATGGAGTCGCTCTGGCTAAATAGGTCCTTACAATACATATAGATAGATAGATAGATTAGATAGATAGATAGATAGATATAGAGATATAGTTAGATATAAATCTATCTATTGATCTATCCACACAATAGAATAGGACCCAGCTTCAAAATGAATGAAATCTTACCATCCGCAAGGAAGTGGATGGATCTAGAGTGGATTTAGCTAAGCAAAATCAGTAAGAAAAGACAAATACCCTTGACTTTACTCCTATGGAATTTCAGAAAGAAAACAGATGAACACAGTGAGGGAAGAAAGATAGGCAAATGAGAAAACAGACTCAACCTTAGAGCACAAACCAAGGGTTGTTGAGAGCAGGGGTGTGGAGGAAAGGGTTAAATGGGTGATGGCTGTTATGGAGGACACTTGTTGTGATGAGCTCTGGGTGTTCTATGCAGATGAGGAATCACGAAATCCTACCCTTGAAGCAAGGAATTAACACTGCATGGAAATAAATTGGAATTGAAGTCAATGAAGAAAAGACCATGTTCTGCTTCATGAAGAGTGAGGTAAAAATGGAGTGATTTTTACTGTCCTATTCCATAGATGATTATTTTCAAATACATTGTGTTAGGACACACTAGTTTCTGGTTGCATAAGGAGTCCTCCGAAAGATGCAATGAAAGATTTAGATCCCAGAGCATGTCCATGTTCCATTGATATGTTCCTTCCAGTTTGCCCAGGTACAAAGGTAAGTGGAGATAAATATGGCAGAAGAGGAAAAGAGGTGTTAAGCATTCAGGAAAGAGTATTTTCCCTTTCTTATAAAAGACTTGGGTCAGTGTAATTTTGGAAGAAGGAGGGGGGATCCCATAACTTTGTGGCAGACAGGGGAGTTCCAGGTCTGGGTAAAATTCAGGAGTCCTGGAGGAGACCGGAGTGCATTCTGCAGGAGGGTGTGGCCAGGTTGCCTCCAGTGGTGGCTGTGTGTCTCACATGTGACAGTTGTGACAAGTCAGAGCTGTGAGCAGGTTCCTGGCTGAGGACAAGTGAAGCCCAGGAGAGTAGGCAGAGCACCTTCTTCTGTGCCACCAGCCTTAGCCAACACACACAATCTCCTAGTCTGTCCCTGTCATTCCAGTTCAGACTTCTCCATGTTGCCAGGCTGAGACATTGGTTTGGGCTTTGTTCTTTGAGTGCATGTGAAGTTTCAAAATTTCGATGGTTGGAATGATGTGTCTTCAGAACATCTGTTCCTCTTTTATTTCTTGTTCTTCTTTCAGTCACTGAAGTGAATCAGACTTGTTAGTGGAAGGACAGTCTGTGTGTTTTTCTTTCCTGATTTCATTAAACAATGGAATAAGAGTCTTCTGAAATAATTAAAGAATCCTTTGTGGGGGTTTATGTTTTTCTCTCCTGTGAATCACTTTCTGATACTAGAAATTATGTTTGAGGGGCACTTGGGTTGCTCAGTCATTCAGCATCTGCCTTCATCTCAGGTCATGGTCCTGGGTCCTGGGATCAAGCCATGCATTGGGCTCCCTGCTCAGCAGGAAGCCTACTTCTCCCTCTCTCACTTCCCCTGCTTGTGTTCCCTCCCTTGATGTGTCTTTCTCTGTCAAATAAATAAATAAAATCTTTTTAAAAAGAATTGTTTTTTATAGTAAACCACAGCCTCAGAGCTGTAACAAGGTGCAGTGCCCTTTATGAGGGGGAGAAATGGAGGAGGAGTGTAGGTTGTTAGGAGCCTGGGGAGTGGCTCATTTCGTTCAAGCCTGAAAGAAAGCCCCTGTTAGCCTTCCCTGGTGGGAGGCAGGGGTGGGGAGGCAGTGTGTGTGTGTGTGTGTGTGTGTGTGTGTGTGTGTGTGTGTGTGAGTGTGTGTGGCTTCTTACTTGGTAGCACATCATGGACTCTGAAACCTGACCCTGTGAGTCTCTTGTGACTTTAACTGGGGAATTTAAGAAGAAAACAGAATGAATCAGAATGAATCCTAGAAGGCACCTGCATCCTTTGCCCTCATCCTTATCTGAACCAGAGCCATGTTGTCTGGTTAAGGAGATCCAGACTTTATGTGACCATGTCATTATAACTAAAAGTATATATATATATATATATATATATATATATATATATATATATATATATATATAACTTGTGGTGACTTTCATTAGTATGGGCAACGTAGGACTGCCCATATGAGAAAGAACAAGGAATTCTATTTGGATAGAAATGTGCTGTATACATGGAGTGCTTTATTCTATCACTTTCTCTACTTCTCTGAAGGGAAAAATAGAGTGGTGACTGGAGCTTGGTTTCTGATTTGAAGGAATGGAAGGCAAGAAATTTGAAAGAGCAGTGTCCATGCTGACATGGTTTTCCATGTCCAGCGAGTGAGGGTTTGAAGCCTGGATTTGGAAGCATTGGTGTTCAGGGAAGATGTGGTCTGAGTTTCCCACACACAGAGACCCAGATGATCTGCCTCATTGGACCAGCTCCTGCCTTTTGAAGGGCAGCTTTAAGGTGGCTTGAAACCCAAGGGGATGAGAGGAATGATCTGGAAGGGACACCTGGGTGGACCAGTGTAGACAAACCCAGGGAATTCCAGAGCTAATGATGAACACGTTTCTGAGACTGGAGTTGGCTTCTCTGTGAGTATCATTGAGCTGGGGTGGAAAGCAGTCTCTGGGTCTTAGGAGTCACCATGTCAGCAGGTGTGAGCCTGGCAGTGGAGTCAGATCATAGCTGGGAGACTGAGGCTGTGGCAGTGGGCCATAATTCTTTATGCACAATCCAGCTTGCTCCAGGGACAGGGCTTTGCTCCCCAGACAGCCCTCCTGCTGCAGATGTGATAGGAAACTTTTTCTGTTGGATTCTCAAACCCTAGTCTCAGCAGGGGGCTTGGTGAAAAGCAGCCCACAGGCAGCATTCTGGATTCTTATCCAGTATGCCCCTTGCTTTCTCAGATAAGGCACCACAGGTGTCCTCTGCCTGGTGTCTGTGAATTCAGCCAGCAGAAGCCCTTCTTCCAGAGCCACACCCTTGAGAAATCCTCCACTTTCCTGTGTTGTGTGGAAGAGACCAGTTTTCATTTGGAACTGAAATCTCAGCTCCTGCCATTAGGTTTCAAGGCCACATAACACCGGTCTCACTGAAGCTCTCATTCCACATGGGACCTCATGTGCCAGACTGAGACTGAACCAAGGAGGCCTATTGCTACTGCTGCTGCTTTGTGTTCCTTCATGAAAACTATGCAGCAATGCCTGGTTTGTGATGACATCCCAGGAGAGTGGGACAGGTGCACCATTCTGCCCCAACACAGAAGGATACCAGATGTCAATCACAGGTGGCTGGTGCAGGGAGGAGAGATATCTGTTTCCCAGAACCTTGGTCAGAAGGAGATTTGGACCCTGGGATGCTTCTCTGCTCATCTTTCTCAGATGAGCACATCAGGAAAAGAGAGGAAGTGTGTGTGCTCACCTGGAATCGAGGAAGTTGTCTGGTTTCAGGTTTCATATGCAAATGCATTCCTCTTATGGCTCATTTTCATGATGGTCTTCAGGGTGCTGTAAGGAGAGCCGTTGTCCTGGGCATTCTGGCTGTGCAAAAGCTCTGGTCATCTTTTCCACCAGGGCTTTGGACTAGGAAATCAGAGGGAGTCTGTGGTGAAACAATCTGAGGAGGCCTCTGTTTTCCCCTTTCTGAGATGGCCTGGTGACTGTGATAACTGCTCTGGAAATATAAAGCAGGAGACAGGGCTGGAGTGCTGAAGGGGAGGTGACAGTGGTGCTTGCTATTCATATAGGGTCAAGCTGGGACTTCACTAGGAAGGTGATATTTGAGTCAAGTTAAAAAGAAGGTGTTTCGCTAAGCATGATACGCTCTAGTTCCATCCATGTTGTCGCAAATGGCAAGATTTCATTTCTTTTGATGGCTGCATAGTCTTCCATTGTGTATATATACCACATCTTCTTGATCCATTCATCTGTTGATGGACATCTAGGTTTTTTCCATAATTTGGCTATTGTGGACATTGCTGCTATAAACATTCGGGTGCACGTGCCCCTTTGGATCACTACGTTTGTATCTTGGGGCTTAAGTGGGTAGGAGAAGAATAAATGAAACAAGATGGGATTGGGAGGGAGACAAACCATAAGTGACTCTTAATCTCACAAAACAAACTGAGGGTTGCTGGAGGGAGGGGGGTTGGGAGAAGGGGGGTGGGATTATGGACATTGGGGAGGGTATGTGCTTTGGTGAGTGCTGTGAAGTGTGTAAACCTGGTGATTCACAGACCTGTACCCCTGGGGATAAAAATATATGTTTATAAAAAATAAAAAATTAAAAAAAAGAAAGAAGGTATGTGATCTCATATCAAAAGCCTTCTAAAAGGAAGGGAAAGCAAATGCAAAGCCCTTGGGGCAGGAACATACCAGGTATGTCCAGGAGCCACAACAAGCCACAGGAGATTGCTTAAGGCATGTCACCTCAGAGAGGTGACAGAAGGGTGGCAGAAAGCCATTGCAGGGCCAGACCCCATGGGACCCTGTTTCACTGGGCCATCCTGGCAACAGTGTTGAGAACAGATGACAGAGCATTGAGGATAAGCAAGGGAGGTCAATGATGAAGATTTTCCAAAAATTCAGGCAAAAGATGGGCTCCAGTGTGGACCAGACGGGTGGCCTTGGAAGGAGAGGTTAGTGCTATTCTGGGTACCTATTGAGGATGGAGTTCACAAGGTTTGCTGATAGGTTTGATATTGGGAATCCAATAAAGGAAGAATTGAGGTAACTCCCAGCTCCTGTGGGTTGTCCTTAGTGAGATGAAGGAGTTTTCTGGGGCTAGGAGGTAGTCTGTGTTCCACCTGCTGAGGAAGGTGCCTTTCACAGTGGACCTGCTCATTTTTGTGTCCAGGAGAACTCTGAACATCTACACCCTCAGCAACTTTCAAGTACATCTCCACTTTTCTCAAAGTTCATGGTAAGACACTTGGCTTTTTGAAAAGATCTAAGTTATTACCCAGCTCCAGTAGCAGGATGAAACCTGAAGAGAATTTCCCTCTTATGAAAAAAGTCAAGAAGTGGCATTGTGTTTAGCTTCTGTTTTGTGGGGAACCACTACAGAGATGGTGTGAACCCCAACCAGCTCCTTCCTGGGCACTGCTCTCTGTGTCCAGCCACCGGCACTTTGTATTGTGTCTGTGAGCATCTGTTGTGCTTTCTCTCCATTTATTTTGGAGATCCATTAGGATGCTGTGTCATAAGGTCTAAGAAGAGCCAAAGAGAAGGAACTTTTGGTGTCTGGGCATACTCACTCATTTCTCTGTAGAAATTAATGGTCATTATTCTTTCCATTTACCCCATTTCTTCTGTGAAAGGTTTCCTAGGAACACTGTACTTTCAAGTAGTGGGGGAGCCTGTATCCCATCCTGCAGGGTTAGTTTTCATCTCCATTCTGCACAGAACATTCCATGACTTGCAGATTTTATCACTCAAACATGGCACCTTTGACTACCTTCACCCATTTCCCCCCACCAATCCCAAAGCTGGCAACCACCAATCTGTTCTCATTATCTATGCGTTCAGTATATTTTTCCATGTGGAATATCCATGACAGGCTCTGGTGTTTGTCTTTCCATGTCTGGGTTACTTAGCATAACGCTCCCAAGGTCAATGTTTCCATGTCTGGTTATTGTGAATAATCTGCTGTGAATATGGTAGCGCCTCTCTCTTTTGGAGGGAGTGTTTTGTGTTCTTCAAAGAAATACTCAGTAGAGTGGTTACTGTGTCATGCTGTAGCTGTATTATTTTTTTTCAGAACTTCCATAGTGTTTGTCACAGTGGCTGCATCCATTTCTATTCCCACCAACAGTGCACAAGGTCCCCTTGACTACACACCCTTAATGCACCAGATGTCTCTCTCTCATATGATGGCCATTCCAACCACGTGAGGTTATAGTTGATGGCAGTTTTGACTTATATTTCCATGAAAACAGTTAGTGACATTGAACTTTTTCTGTGTCTATTGGCCACCTGTATACCATCTTTGGGAATATCTATTCATATATCCTCCTCAGTTTTTATTCAGTTTTTGTTTGGATTTGAAGGAATATTTTGTGTATTTTGGATATTAGCCTCTTCACACATGTGATGTGTAGGTATATTTTCTCATTGTGAAGGTTGCCTTTTAAGGGTTTGATGGTTTCTTTTGTCATGCAGAAATTTCAGTTTGATGTCCATCCACTTGTTTATTTTTGCTTTTGTTGCCTTTGCTTTTGGCATATGATGTAAAAGACTCTTCACCAAACCAATATCGAGAAACTTAGTACCTGTGTTTTCTTCTTAGAAGTTTATGGATTCAGTTCTTATATTCAAGTCATTCATCCATTCATAATTTGTATGTGTGGTGTAAGAAAGCGATCCAGTCACCTTCTTCTGCAATTAGTGTCCAGTTCTCCTAGTAATGTTCACTGAAGAGACAGTCCTTTCCCAACTGTATATTTTCTGCTGCTGTTTCATAGGTTAAGAACATACATGTGTGGGTTAGCTTCTGAAGTTCCTCCTTTTCTTTTTTCTTTTCTTTTCTTTCTTTTCCTTTTATTTCTTTTCTTTTCTTTCTTTTCCTTTTCTTTTCTTTTCTTTTCTTTCCTTTCTTTTCTTTTCTTTTCTCTTCTTTTCTTCCTTTACTTTCCTTCCCTTTCCTTGCTTTGCTTTCCTTCCCTACTTCCCTTCTTGCCTTCTTGCCTTCTTTCTGGTCTTACAGTTAATATTTTGGGAAAATATTTTTCCTGTCAGAATATATGCAGTGTGGTCTTCATTGATGATTTCTTCATATTCTTTGTTAGGACTTTTCTCTGACATCTGTGTTTTTGTAAATGAGTCCCTGGATCTATAGCTTTCAACAGGTTGAACATTTGGGCAGAACTACTTAAGTAGTATTGTATTCTTCCATCAGACACCAGTATGTGGCTGACTGTCTTCTTTTGTGATGTTCTCAGTTGTGATGATGGATATCTATATTTCCTTTTCTGTGGTAGGTTTATTAAAGTGAATTTAATTTTTTCTCAAAGGGTGGATTCTGAATCATCTTTATTTTATAATATATATTTATATAAAACAGCATGTTTAAATAAATGCATTTATTGGAAGCAACTGTTGGAATAAGACATCAATATTATTAATTCCCACTCAGAGTTAATAATTCTATCAGAGCTAAGTTTAAATAAACCTTAATTATATGAATGAATAAACTTTGTGAAAAGTACTGTGATTATGTTTCTGAGCTTTCTGTTGTGTTCCATTCAACCTGTGTGTCTGTTTTTATGCCAGTACCATATTGTTTTGATGACAACTGTGTAATCTAGCTTGAAATTAGAATGTGGTGACTCCAGGTTGCTTAGTTGCTTGTTTGCTTGCTTGCTTTCTCATCAGTGACATTATTTTTTTATTTATCTTTACTTAGTATACATTTATATACTAAATGTTTTTCTTTGGGTGCCTGGGTGGCTCAGTGGGTTAAGCCACTGCCTTCGGCTCAGGTCATGATCCCAGAGTCCTGGGATCGAGTCCCACGTCGGGCTCTCTGCTCAGCGGGGAGCCTGCTTCCCTCTCTCTCTGCCTGCCTCTCCATCTACTTGTGATTTCTCTCTGTCAAATATATAAATGAATAAAATCTTTAAAAAAAATAAAATAAATGTTTTTCTTTGACTTCTTTTTTTTAAATTTTTTATTTTTTATAAACATATATTTTTATCCCCAGGGGTACAGGTCTGTGAATCACCAGGTTTACACACTTCACAGCACTCACCAAAGCACATACCCTCCCCAATGTCCATAACCCCACCCTCCTTCTCCCAACCCCCCTCCCCCCAGCAACCCTCAGTTTGTTTTGTGAGATTAAGAGTCACTATGGTTTTTCTCCCTCCCAATCCCATCTTGCTTCATTGATTCTTCTCCTACCCACTTAAGCCCCCATGTTGCATCACCACTTCCTTATAGCAGGGATATCATATGATAGTTGTCTTTCTCCGCTTGACTTATTTCGCTAAGCATGATACGCTCTAGTTCCATCCATGTTGTCACAAATGGCAAGATTTCATTTTATTATGATTGTATAGTGTGTTATTTGTTTCAAGTGTACAGGTTTGAGATCTTTCCATTTTACAAAACACACAGTGCTCACCACAGCACATACCCTCCCCAATGCCCATCACTCAGCCACCCCATTCATCAACCCCCATCCCCTGCCCCACCTTCAGAAATCCTCAGTTTGTTTCCTGAGTTTGTGTCTCTTATGCTTTGTCTCCCTCTCTGGTTTCATCTTGCTTCCTTTTTCCCTCTCTTTCCCCACGATCCTTTGTCTTATTTCTTAAATTCTGCCTATCATACATGAAATAAGTCAATCAGAGAAGGATAAAAATGACTATCCTTCTCTGACTTATTTTGCTTAGCATAATAACCTCTCGTTATATCCATGCCATTGCAAATGTTAAGATTTCATTTTTTGATGCCTGTCTCATATTCGATTTATCGTCCTATCCATTCATCTGGGTTCTTTGCATACTTTGGCTCTTGTGGTCATTGCTGCTATAGAAATTGGGGTGAAGGTGCCCCTTCAGATCACTACATTTGTATCTTTGGGGTAAATATCCAGTAGTGCAGTTGCAGGGTTGTAGAGTAGCTCTATCTTCAACTTCTTGAGGAACGTCCAGACTGTCTTCCAGGGTGGCTTCACAAACTTGCATTCCCACCAACAGTATAAAAGTGTTCCCCTTTTTCCACATCCTCACCAACACCTGTCATTTCCTGACTTGTTCATTTTAGCCATTCTGACTGGTATAAGGTCGTATCTCGTGATTTTGATTTGTATTTTCCTAATGGCAAGGGAAGTTGAACAGTTTTTATACATCTGCTGGTCATTTGGATGTCTTCTTTGGAGAAATGTCTGTTTATGTATTTGGAATATATCTTGATTGGATTATTTGTTCAGTGGGTGTTGAGTTTGGTAAGTCCTTCCTAGATTTTGGATACTAGCCATTTATCTAATATGTATTTCCAAATATCTTCTCTCATTCTGTTTTTTTTTTTTTAATTTGTTGACTGTTTCCTTTGCTGTGCAAAAGCTTTCTATATTGCACAGCTCCAAATTTCATGGTTTCCATTGGAGGGCAGACAGTGTTTTGAGTTGTAGCTCTGGGTTTGCCAATCTGGTGAGATTCGGGGTCAGTCCTCTGGGGACGAAAGCCTGAAGTCCAACATAAAGTTAGGGTCAGGGGATAGGGACATGGCAGGCCCAATCTGTCAGTGTTGAGGCGACCTTCCCAAAGGGCTGAGTAGAGAGAGGGTGTGGCCATGCATGTACCTGGCTTTTAGAGCACTTTCCTGCAAGAATCAGACTGCAACCATTTGGGACCTCAGGCCAGGCCCAGGCACTTCTCTGGAAGACCTGTACAGCCAGAAGGAAGTTAGCAAAGAGTATCTGGCCAATTCTCACAAGCTTTCTGCCCGAATCAATATCATTTTGGGCAGAAAGCTCACGAGAATTGGCCGGGGTAGGGCGACCTTTGGACAGCACTGACCCCCATGGCCAAAAGCGCTTTCTTCCTGGATGCATGTCACAGACATCCAGAAAACGTGTGGGCACAACGCAGCCCACCTGGGGACCCACGATACAGGAGAGATTTCCCAGAGCAGGGTTGAGGGAGGGGTTGTGTCAGGGCATCATCCTCTGACTTTTTGGCCTGCTGTGGCACCGAAGATTGGGGATGGCCTCAGTGGTTGCATGAAGGTTCCTCTCGCTCTGAGGGTTTTCAGTGGCTCCAAAAGGCACTGTCTCTGCCTGGGTGGCAGGTGGAATCTAGGTGTGAGTTCACTGGGGGTTTTCCAGCCAGTTCTCATGAGTATTCTGCCCAAATTGGGATTGATTTGGGCAGACCACTCATGAGAATTGACCGGCGTTGGGCAGCCCTTTGGACCTCCCTGTCCCCCATGGCCTAGAGCATTTTCTCACTCCAGGCATGTCGCGGCCACCTGGAAAATGCTAAAAGACAACGTGGCCCACCCAGGGGGCCCCGGCGCAGCGGAGCTTTCCCAGAACAGAGTTGAGGGAGGGGTTGTGGCCAGGAATCAGCCTCTGACTGTTCTGCCTGCTGAGGTGTGGAAAGTTTGGGGCTGGCCTCTGTGGGAGCATGGTTTCTCTTGCTCTGAGGCTTTTCCACAGCTCTGAAAGGCACCATTTCCACCTTGGTGACAGGTTGTCTCATGGCGTGGGACTCAGGTCTCCCCAGTTGCAGAGCTCAAGGGACAGGACCCTGGAAAAGGAAGAATGAGATACCAGGCGAGGGTTAGGGCCCAGTACTAGGGGCAAAGCAGGCCCCATCTGCCAGCACAAGGGAGAGTTCCCCTGGAGGGTGAGTAGCAGGAGGTGCTGGCCTCATCTGTGCCCTCCTCACAGAGGGCTTTCTGTCAGGGTTCAAACCGTGACAACTCGTGACCCAGGGCCAGGCCCAGGGTGCAGCCCTGCAGACATGCCACGCATGAAGCGAGTTTGCCAGGGGACTTCCAGCCAATTTTCATGAGCTTTCTGACCATATTAAAATGAATTTTCACAGAAAGCTCATTTGAATGGTCCGTATTGAGAGGCAATTTGGGCCACACTGTCAGCTGTGTTCTAGACCCCATTGTCAACACCATCTGGGAAATGGGCCATGACCACACGGCTCCCCAGAGGGCCCCAGCACAAGGGAGTTTTCTGAGGGGAGAGTTGACGTACAGGTGGTAGCCACGCATCAGTCTCTTGGTTCCAGGCCCAGTGTGTCTCTGATGGTAGGGGATAAGGTTAGGGCCTAGGGGCATGGCAGAACAAATCTGCTGGTGCTGAGGTGGGTTCCCTTATGGGTTGAGTCGAGAATGGGGGTCAATTGGCAAAGTCTGGGTTTTGTTGTCATTTGGGCCATCAGCAGTGAGGGTAGCCTCAGGAATGCATGCAGGTCTCTCGCAGTCTGAGGGTTGTGGGCAGCTCTGGACTGTAGGGCTTCCTCCTGGATGGTAGGCAGAGTCCTTAGGTGTGGCCAAGGGGTCCCAATCTGGAGGGCTTGTTGGCCATCATATCTTTGGGCACAGAAGCCTGAAAACACAAACTAGGGTTTGGGTTAGGGCTTAGGGGTATCCAGCCACTGAGGAGAGAATCCTGAGGGCTGAGTCGAGCACAGAGGCCAGGAAGCACGTCAGGCTGTGAGTTTGGATGGGGGGGCGGGGTGTTTGAGGTTGGTTGTGTCCTCAGGGAGGCATTAGGATTGTGCCATTCCTAGGTTTCTACATAGCTTCGAATGGCACAGCTTCCTCCTGGTGGCAGGCGGACTCATGGGGTGTGGTCTAGAGGTCCCAATCTGGAGGGACAGTGCCAGTGTGGCTTTAGACGTGTGGAGGGTGTGGGAGCTGCATTAGGAGTCTGTGGAAGGCTCGGCAGTGCCAATTCACACCACTGGAGGGCGTGGTGAGCTGTGGTGTGAGAGAGCATGGTAGGGGTGGCAATGCTACTTGCCACCACAGAAGGCAGTGGCCACCTGCCATGGGAAACACACCAGAAGAGGATTCTGTGCAGCCTGCTGGCTCTGAGGGCAGTGGGGAGGTGCTGGATGAGAGATCTTGAAATGTGAGGCACTGCAGCTTATTTTGACAGGATGGAGTGCTGAGCTGAAGAGTCTCTGTTTCCCTAGGCTCAAGAGTGGTGGTAACAACAGGTGGAGCCAGGCCCCCACTCAGTCAGTGCTGTGCCCCGTTGCCCCAGGTTGGATGGGAATGTGCTCTCAGGATGGTTCAGGAGGGTCCTCCTGGTGGGGTTCTGGAGCCAGGGGAACCAAACTCGACCCATGGTGCCTTTGGAACTGAGGAGTTGAGTATTTGTTTGGAAGAGTCTATTTGCTTCTCCAAAGAGGACAAGGGCATTGGCCGACTTGAGAAGGAAGTGAAAGACCACTTAACAAGCATATATCTCTCCATCACCCAGGAATTGGAGCAGGTGTGTAGGCTTTAGGTGGGAGGTGCCTACTTATCTGCACCTGACAACCCTTCTTCGCTCTGGCTCCATGAGACCTGAAGTTTGGAGATCAGAGTCTGAATCCGTCATGCAGCTTGTCCCAGGACGTCAGCATTCAGAGAAAACAGCAGACCCATTGGGTGCAAGGTTACATCCATGCCAGGATGAGAGATAAAACTTCTCTTTCACCCCAGACATCCTGGGTTTTCTCTCATCTCCAGTGGAGCCAAAAAGTCATACACAGCTGTCAGCAATGGAGAGTGGGTGCTAGGGTTCCTGAGTTTCCCTGCAGGGAGCACCTCGCAGGGGATCTCATTTTTTCTGCTTATTTCTGGATCACAGAGACATTTGGAGCATCTCTTTCCTAGGCAATCCTCTGGATTCCAAAAGGGAAGATGAGATGGACTCAGTGTGTGTTTGGAACCTAGAATGTGTTCCTTCCTCTAACAGTGTTGATTCCATGGGTCCTAGGCTGTGGTGGAATGGCCGGCATCTAGAGTGAGGTGGCTGCTTGTGGTCTGATAGAGGCTTGGATGATGGCTTCTCCGTTGTCCAAAGTGACATATCCTAATAGATTCATCTTTTTTTATCTAAAGAATTCCGATGAGGGCAGAGGGAACATTCAAAAGGACTCTAAGGTCCTTGGTCAGTTGAAAGGGAAGCTTGACTTTCTAGTTTCACTCAGTGGACCCTCTAGAGAGTTGGCCATGGCATCTTTTCTCTGCAGTTTCATGGGTGGTCAAGTCAGAAGGAAAGTCTTTGGGAATTCAACTGGATAGAGGCATTCTGATGGCTTCCCAGGACATGGCATCAGGAACCCTGGGGCGTATTTCTTGGGCTACTTGCCGGATGCTGTGTGAGTCATGTTATCCCCCACGTTTTCTGTTTTCTCCTTAGGAAATTGCTGGCAGGGAATATTCTGCTTCCAGCAGAACCATCCTGCACTGTCGGTGGGCATGCAGGTTGTTGCAGCCACTCTGGAAAAGAGCAAAGTGGTTCCTCTGAATGCTAAAAACTGAACAACCCTAGAAAACAGAAGTTGCCCTCCTAAGAATTTCCCTCAAGGGCACATAAATGCACATTCAGTGGGGTACAAGCACCGTGATATGGACACCAGCGTTATCAACCATAGTGAAACGATGGAGGGGGTCCTAATGTCCATTCACTGATGATTATATATATATATATATATATATATATATATATACATATATACCTCAATGTAGATATCTAATCTCCCACATATTCTCAATGGAATAGGAGCCAGATTCAAAAAGAATGAAAACTTACCATTTGCAAGGATATGGATGGATCTAGAGTGGATTTAGCTAAGCCATATCAGTAAGAAATGACCAATAGCCTATCATTTGACTTCTATGGAATTTCAGAAAGAAAACATGAACATAGTGAGGGGAGCAAGGTCAGTGAGGAAAGAGACTCAAACATAGAGCACCAACTGAAGGTAGCTAGAGAGCAGGGGTGTGAAGGGGAAGGGTTCAATGGGTGACGGCTATCACAGAGGGCACTTGTTGTGATGAGCTCTGGGTGTTCTGTGCAGGTGAGGAATCATGAAATCCTGCCCCTGAAGCAAAGGAACGAACACTGAGTGGAAACGAATTGGAATTGAAGTGAAGGAAGGACAGAAGAAGACCATGTTCTACTTCATGAAGAAGGAGGTAAAAATGGAGTGATTTTTGCTCTCTAGTTCTCTTGGTGATCATTAACAAACCTATTGTGTTATGATACACTAGATTCTGTTTGCATAAGGAGCCCTCAGAAAGCTGCCAGGAAGATTCAGATGTCAGAGCCTGTCCATGTTCCATGGATATGTTCCTTCCAGGTAGCCCAGGTACAAAGGTAAGTGGAGAGAAATAAGGAAGAAGAGGAAAGGAGATGTTAAGCAGTCGGGAGGTCACCTTCCCCCTTTGTCAAGGAAACCTTGGGCCGATGTCCATCGAGAAGAAGGAGAGGGGATCCCAGAGCTTTTCAGGAGGCAGGGGAGTTCCAGGTCTGCCTAGAACTGACAGGGGTCCCTGAGGAGACCTGAGGTAGGGATGTGGCATGCCCAAACAGCTGCTCTGGGGGTTGGCTCCCCAAGGAGCTGAGTTGAGGATGATGGTCAGGTGGCGCATCATGCTGGGGAGGGGGGCAGCAGAATGTGGGGCAGTACTCATGGGGAAATGCAATTTTTGACTGGCTCCAAACAGAGGTTACCTGCTAGGTGGCAGGCGGACTCCTACGGTGTTCCCAAGCCAGAGAGTTTGCGGGACAGGCCCCTGTAGAAGGAAGCCTGAAAACACAACTTAGGGTTAGGGTTATGGATTTGGGGAATGGCTGCTCCGATCTGCCAGCGCCAAGAGGGCTTTCCTCTGGCATGGCTTCAGGAAATGGGTCCTGAAGCGTGGCAGAATCTGGGTTTCTGGGCAGGGAGACCAACGAGGGTGTGGGTGGTTTACAAGAAAGAGCCGTTTAGTTCCGCTCCAAAATCGGGATCAATATGGAGAGGACGCTTGTGGGAATTAGCCAGAGTTGGGCGACCCAAGGACTGCCCTGACCCTAGTGGCGCAGGTCACTTACAAAATCGGGGCATGTGGTGTCCACCGGGAAAATGCACCAATACGAACACGCAGGAGAGTATTCCAGGATTTGAAGGAGAGGGTGTGTCCAGGCGTCCAACACGGACTGTCTGGGCTGCTGGGGCACACGAGGATAGGTTGGCCTCAGTGAGGTCACGAAAGGTCCTCTCGATCTGAGGTTTTTACACAGCTCTGAAAAACATCATTTCCACCAGGTTGGAAGTGAAAGTAGAGGAGCGGGACTCAGAGATTCCCGGTTGAAAGCTCCGAGGGACAGGACCCTGGAAACAGAAGGCTGGGAAATAGGCAAGGGTTCGTGCCCGGCCATCGGGCCAGACCTGGCCCCATCGGACACCGCCAGGGAAGGGAACCCCGGAGGCTGAAGAGCAGGAGGCATTGGCCTCATCGGAGCCTGGCTCCAGGAGGGCTTTCTGGCGGGGTTTGGAAGGGAGCGCTCACCATACGGGGCCAGGCGCAGGGGGCGGCATTGCAGACGTGCAGTGCCCGAAGCGAGTTCACCTGGCGTTTTCAGTTCAATTCTCACGTGTTTCTGCCCAAACAGGGATCGTTTTGGGCAGAACGATCGTGAGAATTGGCTGGCGTTGAGCAGCCCTGCAGACCGCCCTGTTCCCCGTGGCCCAGGGCCCTTTCTCGCTAGGGGCATGTTGCAGCCACCCGGAAAAGACGCTGTGACGACATGGCCCACCCAGAGCCCGGGCTCAGAGGAGCGTTCCCAGAGCAGAGTTGAGGGATGGGTGGTGGCTGGGAGTCAACTTCTGACCTTCTGGGCAGCTGGGGCGCCCATGAATGAGGTTGACCTCAGTGGGGGCACGAAGGTTTCTCTCACTTGGAGGCTTGTCTGAAGCGCCGAAAGGCACTGTTGGTGCCGGGGTGGGAGGGGGAGGAGTGGCGCGGGACTCAGGATTCCCCAGTTGGAGGCCCCGAGGGACAGAACCCTGGAAACGGAAGGCTGGGGAAGCATGCCAGGGTTCGTGGCTGGGCCTCTGGGCAGGCCCGGCCCCATGGGAGAGTGCCATTGAGCGGACCGCCCCCCCAGGCTGAGGAGCTGACGCCTGCCTCCCAGAGGGCTTTCTGCCGTGATTCGGACGCCAGCGCTTGCGATGCCAGGCCAGACTCAGGGGGCGGCCCTGCAGAGGTGCGGCAATCTAAGGGAGTTCGCCAGAGGTTTTCTGGCCAATTCTCACGAGTGTTCTGCCCAAACGGGTTTCGGTTTAGGCAAAACGCTCGTGAGAATTGGCCAGCCGTGAGCAGCCCTGCGGACCGCCCTGCTCCCCGTGGTCCCGGGCCATTTCTAGCAAGCGGCATGTCACGGACACCCGGAAGACGTGCGGAGAAGTTGCGGCCCAGCCCACCCGGAGGACCTGGCATAGGGGAGCGTTCTCGGAGCAGAGTTGAGGGACGGGTGGAGGCCGGACGTCTGCCTCAGACTTTTTGGGCGGCTGGGGCTCCCAAGGATGGGGCCAAACTCAGTGGGGTCACGAAGGTTTTTCTCACTCTAAGGCCATACCGAAGCGCCGAAATGCACGGTTTGCGCCGGATTGTGAGAGGGAGGCATGGCGCAGGACTCGGGGATCCCCAGTAGAATGCCCCGAGGGACAGGACCCTGGAAACTGAAGGCTGGGGAAGTAGGCGAGGGTTTGTGCCTGGGCCTTGGGTCAGGCCCGGCCCCAGCCAACAGCGCCAGGGAGGGGACCCATGGAAGCTGAGGAGCAGGAGGGCATTGGCCTCGCCAGATCCTGCCTCCCAGAGAGCTTTCTGGTGGTGTTCAGACGCAAGCACTCGCGATTCCGGGCCAGGCCCAGGGGGCAACCCAGCAGATTGCGGCGCCCGAAGCGAGTTGTCCGGGCGTTTTCTGGCCAATTCTCACGAGCATTCTCCCCACACCAGGATCGGTTTGGGCAGAACGCTCGTGAGAATTCCCCGGCGTTGGGCGGCCCTGCGGACCGCCCTGCTCTCCGTGGCCCAGGGCCCTTTCTCGCCTGGGGCATGTCACGGCCACCTGGAAAACGCGCTGGGACGGACGCGGCCCACCCTGGGACCTGGCGCGGGGGAGCGTCCCAGAGCAGAGTTGAAGGACGGGTGGCTGCCAGGCCTCCGCCTCCGACTGTTCGGGCGGCTGGGTCGCCCAAGGTTGGGGCTGACCTTACTGGGGGCACGAGGTTTCTTTCGATCCGATCAGAGGCTTCTCCGAAGCGCCGAAAGGCACTCTTCCGCCGGTGTGGGAGGGGGAGGCGTGGCCCGCGACTCAGGAGTTCCCAGTTGGAGGTCCTGAGGGACAGGACCCTGGAAACAGAAGGCTTGGTTAGCAGGCGATGGTTCGAGCCCGGGCCTCGGGGCAGGCCGGACCCCATGGGACAGTGCCAGGGAGGGGACCCCGGGAGGCTGCGGAGCAGGAGGCATCGGCCTTTTCGGAGCGTGCCTCCCGGAGGGCTTTCTGGCAGGGTTAGGAAGCGAGCGCTCGCGATGCGGGGCCAGGCCCAGGGGGCCGTCCTGCAGACGTGTGGAGCCCGAAGCGAGTTGGCCTGGCGTTTTCTGGCCAATTCTCACAAGCGTTCTGCCCAGACCTGGATCGGTCTGGCAGAGCCCTCATGAGAACTGGCCGGCCGTTGTGCAGCCCTGCGATCCGCCCTGCTCGCCGTGGCCCAGGGCCCTTTCTCTCCTGGGGCATGTCATGTCGCGGCCACCGTGGCCCACCTGGGGGCCCTGGCGCAGGGGAGCATTCCCTGAGCAGAGCTGAGGGACGGGTGGCCGCCGGGCGTCCGCCTCCAACTTTTCAGGTGCTAAGAGTGTGAACTTTTGCAGTATTGAGTAGCAATCATGGGAAAAGTCAAGAGTCATGGACAGAGGGAGAAGAGTCACCTGTCAAAACAGAAAAGGCTTGGGCTGGGGCTGCCAGAGTGATGCAGTTGGCTGGAGGGCAGCCTGCCCCAGCCTGGCTAGTCTTGGGACACTGCTCTAAAAGCCTGTTGATGAAAGGAAGGCATTGCTCCCCGCCTCCTAGACCTTTTATGACATGCTGGTTGAGTGTCCCCTACAACTGTGTGCTAGGTGATTTTGAAAGAACCTACCACCACAGACCTTGTGGAGGTGCATTTTGGGGGTTCAAGTTCCTTTATATTGTTTTCTTTTCATTGGGAGAAGAGGTTTTCTTTGGGCATCTTTTTCACATTTGAAGCAGCCTGGCTCCCATGTGAACCACAGAGTGTGACCAGAAGCATCTCCATTGACTAAGTGGCTATTCATCTTAGGTCACCATGTCAATAAAGGGAGTGAGGCAGGGATTTATGTTTCAGTCTAGTTTCTTGTTTAGTGAGTGATATGATGTAGCTTTATTCAAAATTGCACAGATGTTGCCTTTCTCTAAAGCTTCTTGACTGTTTCCACAGTTCCTTGTTCCTCTGTAGATATGCTGAGATATGTGTTCTTTCACCCCTTTTGGGTCACATGCAGCAGTTTCAGAGTCAGCAGATCTGGGGCAGGGACCAAGAATCTGTATTCCTCACAAGTGATGCTAATAATGTTAGTTGTGTGATTAAACTGTGAGAACCACTGTTATAGGCCAGGATATACAAATTTATGGCCATGAACAAAGTACCACAGTGAATGAACAGATTTCTTCCAGGGAAATATCAAGCTGAGTCAAGGATATATCGTAATTAACCATTTATTGCTGCTCCACTTGAAAATAGTGTGACTTGAAATACCTCATATTTTGCCCTGTTGGACTCACACATCCATATGCATGCATTCTTGTAATATCAGATGTGTTGATCAGCCTATATGTCAAGCTACGTATTCTAAGTGAATGGACTGTCTCATTGAGACTATAATGTTAGCATCATTTATTGAAGAGACTGTCTTTTTTCCACTGTATATTTTTTCCTTCTTTGTTGAAGATTAGTTGACCATAGCATAGAGGTTCTACAGACCTATCTGTTCAGTGTAGAATGCCTTAAGAAGCCTTGTAAAATATCAAAATAAAAGAAAAGGGACCACTCCCTGTTACTATAAATACATGCATCTGGGAGGAAAGCTTTTCAGATACATCTCAGCTTGCTAAATTCCAATAATCTGCTTCCATGCAAATGGCATCTCATTTTCTCCTGGCATTTATATTTATTCTTTTTCATCATTTACCTGTGCATGTCTAAAAACATTATAGTCCCAAGGGTAACCCTCTTGGGTTCCCTCCCTCTTCAGGAGTTTTATACTATCACCTTGCTATTGCTCAATAAACCTTGCTTTGCTGTCTACCAGATAAATAAGCAAATAAATAAAATAAAATAAAAATAAAAACATTAAATGAGCAGAAGACATTAACAGACACTTTTCCGAAGAAGACATACAAATGGCTAACAGACACATGAAAAACTGTTCATTATCACTAGCCATCAGGGAGATTCAAATCAAAACCACATTGAGATACCACCTTATACCAGTAAGAATGGCCAAAATTAACAAGAGAGTAAACAACATGTGTTGGACAGGGCGTGGAGAAAGGGGGACACTCTTATGCTGTTGGTGTGAATGAAAGTTGGTTTAGCCACTTTGGAAAGCAGTGGGGAGCTTCCTTAAGAAATGAAAAATAGAGCTACCCTATGACACTGCAATTGCACTATTGGGTATTTACCCCAAAGATACAGATGTAGTGAAAAAAGAGCCATCTGTACCCCAATGTTCATAGCAGCAAGGGCCACAATCACCAAACTGTGGAAAGAGCTAAGATGCCCTTCAACATTGCATTTCAACTATCCTATTATATTATATCATATCATATCATATCATCATATGGCTTCACTTATTTCACTTTATTTTTTTAGCTTTTGGCAAACTTGCTTTAATTTGCTCCACCGTGCCATTTTAAAGACTATTTTTTTTCCTTTTTTTTTTTTCAGTGTTCCAAGATTCATTGTTTATGCACAACACCAGTGCTCCATGCAACAGGTGCCCTCCTTAATACCCACCACCTGGTTAATCCATGACCCACCTCCCCCCTTCCAAAACCCTCAATTTGTGTCTCAGAATCCACCATCTCTTATGCTTCATCTCCCTCTCCAGTTTCCACCAATTCACTTTTCCTTTCTTTCTCCTAATGTCCTCCATGTTATTCCTTATGTTCTACAAGTAAGTGAAACCATATGATAATTGATCTCTGCTTGACATATTTCACTCAGCAGAATCTCCTCCAGTCCTATCCATGTTGGTAAAAAAGTTGGGTATTCATCCTTTCTGATGGCTGAGTAATATTCCATTTTATATATGGGCCATATCCTCTTTATCCATTTGTCTTTTGAAGGGCGTCTTGGCTCTTTCTACAGTTTGGCGATTGTGGTCATTGCTGCTATGTTCATTGAGGCACATATGGCCTTTTTTTCACTACATCACTGTGTCTTTTGGGGGAATGCAAGTTGATGCATCCAGTTTGGAAAACAGTGTAGAGATTCCGCAAAAAATCAAAAATAGAGCTATCCTATGACCCAGCAATTGCACTACAATATATTTTCACCAGAAGAGTTTTTGAGAAAAATAACAAGACAGGCAAAGAATCAGAAAAGAGCAAGTATTATTATGGGAAACACCCCCCCCAACTCAATAGAAACGGTTCTTGATTGTGTCCAGATGTTTTCTTTAGCAAAGACCGCAAAGTGACTATTACAAATGTGCACACACACACAAAAAAAATACTATAGAAAACCATGTTGAAGACTTAAGGAAAGTATGACCAAAAAAGTCAACAAATAGATATTTTAATGAAGGGCACCATAATTATAAAACAGAGCATATATTTAAAAAAATAAAATCCAGATTAGAAAAGTTTCAACCTCGGGCGCCTGGGTGGCTCAGTAGGTTGAGCCGCTGCCTTCGGCTCGGGTCATGATCTCGGAGTCCTGGGATCAAGTCCCGCATCGGGCTCTCTGCTCAGCAGGGAGCCTGCTTCCCTCTCTCTCTCTCTGCCTGCCTCTCTGTCTACTTGTGATCTCTCTCTGTCAAATAAATAAATAAAATCTTTAAAAAAAAAAAAAAGAAAAGTTTTAACCTGAAGTGAACTATTCACTAGAGAGCTTTAAGAGAATATTCCAGTTTACTAAAGAAACAATCTCAGTAAAAGGAAACTTATTCATCCAGATAAAGGGCATCTGTGAAAACCCACAGCTGACATCATATTTAACATTGAAAGACTGATTGCTTTTCCCCAAAGATTGGAAAAAGGATGTCTGTTTTTGACATCCCCACTCAACAGGTAATACATGTTCCAAACATGCAACTAAAGAAGATCTCTAGCAGATTGAAAAGGAAATGCAAAAATGTCTTCATCTACAGATTACATAATCCTGTATGTATATAATTCCATAGGACTTACATGCACACAAAGCCAAAACTAGAACTCGTAAACAAGGTCAGCATCATCACAAGGTACAACTTCAATATACAAAATATCAGTTGTATGTCCATATATGAAAACTTGAAAATATTAAGGAAATAATTTCATTTACTATAGAACCAAAGAGAACAAAACACTTAGGAATTAATTTAACAAAAGAAAAGTAAAACTTTTATGCTGAAAATTACAAAACAATGCAGAGAAAAAAAATAATATCCAAATAAATGCAGGGAAGATTCATGTTCATGGATTAGAAGATTCACTATTGTCATGACAGTAATTCTCATTAAACTCACTAACAATTGAATGCAGCAGGTTTTGTGGGCTTGCCCTAAATGAAAAATCTTGCCCTAAAATTAACATGAAAACCCAAATACCAGGGGCACCTGGGTGGCTCAGTGGGTTAAAGCCTCTGCCTTCAGCTCAGGTCATGATCCCAGGATCCTGGGATCGAGCCCCACGTCGGGCTTTCTGCTCCGCAGGGAACCTGCTTTCTCCCCTCTCTCTGCCTGCCTCTCTGCCTACTTGTGATTTCTCTCTTTATGTCAAATAAATAAAATATTAAAAAAAAAAAGAAAACCCAAATACCAAAAGTAAAGAAAGAATATTTTTTGAAGTTTTTATTTATTTATTTGACAGAGAGAGACAGTGAAAGTGGGAACACAAGCATGAGGAGTGGAAAAGGGAGAAGCAGGCTTACCATGGAGCAGGGTTTGATCTCAGGACCCCAGGAGCATGACCTGAGCCAAAGGCCGAACCTTAAATGATAGAGCTACCCAGGCACCCCTAGAGGAAGATTATTTTGAAAGAGAACAAAGTTGGAGGACTGATATGGTCACCCTGCAGAAGTAGGTGGGGGAGAGGTCCACCCAAAAATTGATTTGGATGATGGGACTGATGAGACCTCATACACAGAAGATGTGGAAATGTTTATCACTGACACATGAGATACTGGGGACAACAGGGCAGGCCTATCAACCAAGGCCTCATAGCATCTGATTTCAAAGCTACAGAGGGATTAAGTAACATAACTAATCCAGTATGTTGCTGGTGCAAAGAAGCATAAAGGTCAGTAGAAGAGAACTGAGAGTCTAAAAATAATCCCTCCTGTTTATGGTCAACCCAACCTTGAGTTTATGGTATGACCCAAGACACATTATCCATCAAAGAATACAATCTGATAAACTATACTTCATCAAAACTCAAAACATGTGTTTCAAAAGGCTTCATGAGGAAAATGAAAGGCTACAGCCTGGGAAAGAAATATTTGTGAATCATATAAAGGACTTTTATTTAGAATGGATAAAGAACTCACACAACTCCATAAGAAGAAAAACAACACAAGTTAAAAAAATAATAATAAAAGGCTTAAAATACACTTTTCTACAAAGAAAATATATGAATAACTAATAAGCACCTGAAAATATTTTCAGTATTGTATTCATAGGGGTAAATGAAATCTACAAGGATATACCACTATACACATGTTACAATGCCTGTCATCAAACAGACAACCTTACCATGTATTAGTGAGGACAGGGAGAATCAAACTTTTTAAAAGAAAAAGAAATTGGAACATAATTAACATACAGTGTTATGTTAGTTTCAGGTGTACAATATAATAATATGACAATTCTATGAATTACTCAGTGCTCATTACAATGACTGCTTTTTATACAATTTCTCAATTTCTCCCATCCCCATATCCACCTTCTGACTGGCAACCACCAGTTTGTTCTCTGTGTATAAAAGTCTGGTTTTTGTCTCTTTTTTCCCATTCCTTCTTCTTTTTTTTTTTTCTTGCATTCTGCATCCAAGCGAAATCATATATGGTAATTGTCTTTCTCTGTCATATTTCACTTAGTATTATACCCTCTCAGTCCATCCATGCTGTTGCAAATGGAAAAATCTCTCTCTTTAATAGCTGAAAAAATATATATGTTGTGTGTATATATATTCAATTGGGGAAACCAAGTATCACACACAGCTGGAGGAGACATAAAATGGCATAGCAACTTTGGAGAACAAAGAACGTTGACAATTACTTAAAAGTTAAACAGAAACCCACCAAAAGACCCAATGAATCCTCTGCTAGGAACCTACGAAAAATAAAAACAAAAGTCTCCACAGAGACTTGTATGTCAAAGGTCATAGCAGGATTAGTCATAATAACAAACACGGGCAACAATTATAATGTCTATCCACTGATGAACTGAAATGCTGTCATCCACGCAAGGGAACAGTATGCAGCAACACAAAGGGACAAACTACTTACATTATAATACGAATGACCCTCAAACACCTTATGTTAAGTATAAGAAGCCAGATGTAAGAAATGACACATTGTATGATTTAATTTCTAGTAAATTCCCAGAAAGGGCATACTTACAAAACATAAATTCAATCAGTGGTTTATCTAGGACTGGAAGTAGGCGCAGGGATTATGTACAAATGAAGAATCTTTTTTGGATGATAAAATTGTTCTAAAATTGTATCGTGATGTTGGTTTAAAAAAAATAAATTTACTAAAAACTAGGCAATCACACATTTACAAAGGATGAAGTTTATGGTATATAAATTACACCTTCCTAAAGCTGTTTTTTCTTTTTCTTAATCAAGTTTAGGAAACATCCTCAGCAGTTTTGTCACCATACTTTTCTTACTCTAGTTTTTATTAAAAACTAGAAAAATTATGTTTCAAATCTACTGACTACATATAGAGTGAGTCTATAATTGATCATTTTAGCAAGAATGCTTCAGAGAGGTTAAAGAATTCTAATAATGATTACACAGGGCCCCCAGGAGTTAGCCAAACTGTCCCAGGCAAACCAGCAAACTATTTTCAGAAGGTGTCAAATTCCAATTTCAGTGTTTTCATCTAGGCTAATAGCACAGATTATATGATGCAATTGAACTATTCTTTATTTTTAGTCTCTCCATGATCAGAAGGTGACAAACCACCCTTTCCTCAGCATCACAACTGGTTCACTTCAGCTGTCTGGTCCCACATAACACCTACAGCCTATCGTCCAACAGAGAATTGTGCTTCCTCCTTTCTTCCATTGAATACGCAGGGAAGCAGGACATAGTTAGACCAACATGTAAAACTGCAAACAGACCCCCTTTATACCCTTTCAAAGTACATCTATCAAAAGGGTGCTAATTTTCCAAATCTCTATGATATTAAATTTCAAGCCATCCTTACAAGGGAAGTGTTAACGTTTTAATTTCTGGTGCCTCTGATGTTTGTCTCCCTTCCTTCCTTCCTTCCTTCCTTCCTTCCTTCCTTCCTTTCTCTTTCTTTCTTTCTTTCTTTCTTTCTTTCTTTCTTTCTTTCTTTCTTTTCTTTCTTTCTTTCCTTCTTTCTTTCTTTCTTTCTTTCTTGACTTCTTATCCATTCCTTCCACAGCTAAACACTACTCTGTGCTGTTGCCACACTAGGTATTGGAGAAAGAAAGTCAGAAGGCAAGTAGCCCCTAGACACCCTCTCCTCCACCAGTTGCCCATCAGTTCTGGATCCATTCCAGGGCAGCAGGAGCCCAGACTCCTGTTCTGTTTCACTTGTAGCCACTGGCCGAATGAGCCTGGGGTGCTTTGGAATCAATTCTTCCTTTCTAGGTATATTAATTCCAGTAATAGTTTTTAATGATAATTATTTCCTAACTTGAATGTTCAGACAGTGAAAATATAATACAGTAAAGTCAGTCACTTTGACACTGCTTCTCTGCCTGCTACCTACCTGCATTTGGTCTTGAACAAAGAAGCTACCCAGCACAACACCGTGACAACGTTTGTTCTGGTTCAGTTCCATGATCCAATGAAGTGGTAATGTGCCCAAACACCACTCAGTGGGGGTAAAAGTCAGAGGCAGGAAGCCAGTCATGGATTCAGAACTGGAAGCTTGATGAGTAATGTCTAAGGAAGCCTTTCTCTTATTATTATTATTATCCTGCTGCTCTGAACGTCTAATTAAGTAAGCACATTACTTTGAGAAATTAGATTAGATTAGAAAGATAAACATCAAAAGCATGAACTAAAATGTGAATGTTTTCTAAAACTAAAATGTTTTCTTTTTTGCAAAAAAACAAATCCTGACAGAAAAAAAAATCTCCACAAAGTAACCTTCATAATGAGGCAATCAAGAGTTTAATACTTACTTGAGTTTCTGTTGACTGAGCAATATATTTTCTGCTAATTCATATCTGGATTTCCTTGGACTCTGCTTTCATGGTTTAACCTAATTTTAGATCCAATACCAAGAGTCCAGAATGTCAAGTAACTTGGAGTTTCCATGATTCACTGTCCCATTGCTGTACCTCCAATCACTCAAATGAGTCTTTCTGCCTGGAACCTGCTGCACTATCGTGTGTGTGTGTATGTGTGTGTGTGTGTGTGTGTGTGTGTGTGTGTGTGTGTGTGTTGAGAATAACATAACACAGTCTCTAACTCAGATTTCTAGCCTAGTGGTGGAAACAGGACAGGTCAGTGCAGAGGGCAGTGCAGCCAGCACACATGACAATGTTGGGGAGAGTTCCTAAGGAAATGCAGAGAACACCTCCCAGCAGCCAGGGGGTGGGGGTGGGGTGGGAGAGGGCTTCTCTCCTGGGAATGGAGAGTAGGTTTGCAGAGCAACAGTGTGAAGGAGAGAAAAGCCAGCTGAGCAATGGCTTGAGAGTTTTGGTACACAACATTTTCAGAAAAGCTAAGAGACAAAGGAGACAGTACTGGGAGGTAGGACAACTGGGTTAGGTTGGTGGAAATGGTGCTTGCTGTCAGGCTGAAGACGATGACTTCCTTAATCCTTTCTGTAACTGAAGGTTTTTGAACAGGAGATGTGGTCAATGCAGTGTTTCCGTAAATACTGAAGAGCTGCACATGAATTAGCTGTGAGCATGGACTCTAGCACTGAGCTGCTGTTCAAATCCTAGCTCTACCTCTTACTCTTTGTATTGCCTTGCACAAATTATTCCCTTCCCTATGCCTCAATCTGCTCATCACTAAAATAGGCTGATGAAACTTTCACCTCCTACAGTGGATTGAGGATCCCGTGGAACAATGCAGGGTTCTATGTCCCATGGTGCTCTGGTGGGGCAGGGAGAGGCTGACTGAGGCAGGGAGACAGGAGCTGGTGCAGGAACCACAGCAGGAAGAGCTGGATGGAAGGTGGGGGAGACAGGACGTGGTACAAAGCAGGAGACACAGGAGGCAGGAACACAGAGGATGGAAATGGCAGGTGACCAGTGGGATGGGGGCCCTGAGAAAGGGTAGCTCCCCAGGGAGGCTCTGGTCTCTGTCATGGGCAACCTGGAGGACAGCGCTCCCGTTTCACACAGGGGGTCCTGGAGGACAGTCAGGTGAGGGGATGACAGGGAGTAGGAGAGCATCAAGACCCTTCCCCTGCTCTGTCTTCTGAGATGCAGATCGCACGTCACAGGGTCTGTGGCCCTCGGTTACATTTATTTTACACTCGGTCTCACCGTGGGTCCCACAGCAAGATCCTTTCTCAATTACGTTCGTATCTTTGAGGTCTACTGTGTGATCTGAGAGTGGAGGGAGTGAAGGAGACTGAGGGTGGGCTGAGCCATTGAATGATGGATGAAAGCACAAATAATTTTCACAGTTTTATCTGCTTCAGATTAAGGAGCAGGATAAAACAGAAAAAAAACGAGGTACATTTATGTTATTGTATCTTTATTTGTATTTATATATAATATTAATTACAGTTAATAGTAAATAAAATAATAACTAACAATCTTTATTAGCCAGACCCACTCTTTACTGTTCTGCATATATTACATTATTTAATTTTCATGAAGCTATGAGGTAGCTGCTGATTTTCCTGTGTGCAGATGAGGAGCTGAGAAACAGCAGGAGGACCACTGACTCCAGGGCTCACAGTCAGGACAAGGGGGTCTGGTCACAGTGCAGGCAGCCTGGCTCTTCTGTGTGCTGTAGCCTCTGCAAGCCAGCCTCCTCTTTGCTACCCCTAAAGCACATGGAGAAGCTCATCTCTGAGGGAGACACTTCACGGACACTAGGTATGAACAGAGACCCTCAGCTTCCTCATCATCAGACAGGAGCCCATAACCTCATCAAACAATGGGATGCTCTGTGGGAGCCGTCAAGTCGGTAAAAACTTCGCTGTCAGATAACACAGCATGGGCAGTGTTTATGGAAAATGTGTCTGTGTATTTCCCAGAGACCAGCCACCCTGAGATCAGACTCCTGGGGAAATGCTTACTCCCAGTATGCATAGCCCCCAAGCTGTCGAGGACAGCCTTATTGGTGACAGCCAGTTTGGGCAGCAGCACAAGTGTCTGTAACCGTTGGTGTATGAATTAATGCAGTGGCGGCAGCCAGTGGCACCAAGAGCAGCACTGAGGATCAGTGAACTGGGGGACAGACAGATGGACAGACATGGATTGACAGGAATTCTGTGCCATTTATATAGACATAAATATGCATAGTCACGAGGAAATATCTAGTGTTCACAGGGATACATAAGACACCAAACATATCAGTCTCTACTTGCATTTGAGGCTGGGAAATGGGGGACTTCAAGGAGGAGTTATTGACCTAAAACTACCAAGCACACTGAGTAGACAGTTGGAATAACAGGTTCCCTGCTTAGTATTTCTGGGCTCTTCCATCACTAAGCTGTAATAGACTTTTCACTCAACTGAGCTCCAATACAGAGGAAATATAAAGTGTATGTCATACCTGCAATGGACAGCAGGGGGAGGGAGAAGTCAGTATACTGAATAAGTAAAATAACATTTTTAAGCTTGAAGCACGTTATTGAAAATCAATGGGAAATCTAATAAGATCACAATTTGAATTCAAAGCGAGAACTTAGATAGGAGAGGAACTGGTTCCCGAATCAAAAACATCCAAGCAGGTTATGTAGGATGCAGGGTTCGAGACCCTGGCTGACTTAACATTCTTGGTGTGCTCTGTCTTAGCCGAACAATCTCAAATAAGTTACTCAACCTCAAATAATACAACCTCAAATAACAGCTGCTTTATGCTATGTATGTCAATATGTACAATGTTTCACATTCGATAGATTATATCTGACATTATTTAATGGATCAATGTTTACTGTTATGATCTTAAAACAATTAGTCTTTCTAAAAGCCAAACAACTATTATTTCACCAGGGCTAGAAAAATCTCTACTATGTTCTGAGGTCCAGCACTGTTATCTGAGTGACGGCTCTTCAAGAACAGCTTCTGCTCTTTGCTCTCTTGGCATGTGAAAAATATTCTTGATTTCTGCAAGCTTGCTGAAATTTTCCTCATGACCCCTTACTCTTTAGAGCTTAAAAGTAACTCTCTGTATATCTGCTTAATTCTATAGATGACAGGTTTTGGAGTTTGGAGTCAGTCTTACATTTGAATCAAGGCTCCATTACTTACATGGCTATGCACAGATGAAATATTTTAAGATTCCAATTAGCTTCTGTCTAATGTGGTTGTTATAACTACCTTGACATGTTATTATAAGGAAAAAATTATTTTATTTTTTCAGTGTTCCAAGATTCATTGTTTATGCACCACACACCGTGCTCCATGCAATACATGCCCTCCTTAATAGCCACCACAGGCTCACTCATCCAAACAAAATTGACAGAAAAACAATGTGGTAGGCCCGTCCCCCAGAAGAGAAGCCAAAAGAACAAGAGGACAACCACCACAGGGTCCCCATAAAACTGTAGAACCCCAACACCAGGGGAAAAGAATATATTAAGCTCCTGGTATTGCCCCCAAATCTCTATATTTCATAGATATAACTCTTTCTTCCTTCCTTCCTTTCTTTCTTTCTTTCTTTCTCTTTCTTTCTTTATTTCTTTTAAATCCATTCGTACAATTCTTGTTCTTTTAATTTTTTTAACCTACCTACCATTACAACTAGAGGTTTAATACAACATATTCCATAATAACTCTTTAACTTGGACTTTCAAAAACATATGTAAATCACCCATAGTAATGGATGATAAATTTGAGTAATAGTTAAAAATTTAGCACTTGTGGTCAAATCTCTACAATGCTACTATTTTTGTTTGTTTTATGGACAACTTTTTCAAGAAAATTCCTAGGTTTACCAAAAAATTACACAGGAAGTACATAGAGTTCCAGTAAATCCTCATATAGATGGAATCATATGGGCTGTATCCATTTTAGACTGGCTTCTTTCAATTAGCAATATGAATTTAGGATTCCTCCATGTCCTTTCATGGACTGATAGCTGACTTCTTATTGCTGAATAGTATTTAATGGTATGGATATGCCATAGTTTGTTTATCTGTCACCTATTGAAGGACATCTTGGCTGCTGCCAGCTTCTGCTGATTTTTAATAAAGCTGCTATAAACATTCATGTGCACATTTTTGTATGGACATAGTTTTTAAGGACATTTTTTATTTGAATTCGATTAAATAACATATAATGTATTATTGATTATAAATGTACAGGACTGTGATTTATCAGTCTTGTATAATACATAATGCCCATTACATCACATGCCCTCCTTAATGTCCATCATTCAGTTACCTCATCTCCCCACTTCCCTCCTCTCCACCAATCCTCAATTTGTTTTCTATGATTAAGAGTCTCTTATGATTTGTCTCCCTCTTTGGTTTTATCTTGTTTTATTTTTTTTTCTCTCTTCCTCTATGATCCTCAGTTTTGTTTCTAAATTCCACATATCAGTGAGATCATATAATAATTGTCTTTCTCTGATTGATTTATTTCACTTAGCATACATAATACCCTCTAGTTCCACCCATGTCATTTCAAATGGAAATATTTCATTTTGATGACTTTGTAATATTCCATTTAGAGAAAGACATATGGAAATCATAAAAGGCAAGCTAAAAAGCTTTGCTGAAGAGAAGATGGAGGAAAAGATGAATATGGAAAAATAAATGCAGAGAAATGAAATACTAATAATATGTGACTGGTTTTCAAGGTTACTACTTCAAAATGATCACCAAATCTTCTTCATAAGAAAAGTTGGTGTAGATAATAATAGTTGACAGTATGGGGACATTAAATTTGAGAAATGATAGTACTAGAAATCAAATGTAATTATTATAAAAATTTGCTATATTTCAGAACCTGGACTAGCAATTATTAGATTGAAATACTCTCAGTTTTTTAATATACACTAACTTCTGTGATAAGATTGTTATCACACCTATTTTCAGATGAGGATTTTGAGACAGAAAGAAATTAATAAATTTGCATAGTTTCAGGCAGCTCCTGGGTAACAGATATAAAAAATTCATAGTCTCTGGCATGAAAAAATTCTTTAGTGGCTTGGGGAGTTCCTCAGAATATAAAGTGAACTAAAACAAAAATATAAAACCCTGTTCATATGGAACTGTGACTCATCAATGTATTTGTAGTCCACAAAATAATGTTTATGTCCATTTATCTGCAAAGAAGAAATCTAGAAATCCAGACACTATAATGGAGAGAGTTCCAGCTCCTGGTGAGATGCTCATGCAGATTTTTAACTTTGTCTTTATCATTTTCTTTAACTTTCTTCAAGAATGATGTTTACTATCATGCCCTACTTAGCATGTGACTTACCTTGAATCTCATGTCACTCCTCTGTACCTCCCTGTTCTAATCTATGAAAAATGAACTAGAAGCATTCATATCATGTGATTGCTCTGAAGATAGAAAAGGTGAAGAATATTTAGGAAAAAAACCCTAACAATAAAAAATACTAATTAAATGTTAGCTCACTTCATTTTTTGGAGGAGCAGAGAGAGAGACTTTTAAGCTCCATGCTCAGTACAAGCCCAATGTGGGGCTCAGTCTTAGGACTCTAAACTGGGGTCCTAAGTTCATGAGTTGAAATTAACAGTTAAACACTTAACCAACTGAGCTACCAAGGTATCCCAAGTATTTGCTCTTCTGAAAGTTGATGTTTTTTAAACATGAACTATTTTAAAACATTATACTGATAAATTATAAAATAGCTCCTGGCAAGTAGAAACCATTCTCATTTCCACAGAAATCAAGATTAAGCCACTAAACAAACGACTTCATCACTGCAGGACAATAAAAGGAACAAGATATTGTCTACCACAGTGTGGACAGAACCAATACTGAACATTAACTGTCACAAATCATTACAATGTGCTGCAGGACCTGAGTGATTAAGTCTCTTCAGAGACTAAATAAAATGCCAGTAAATCATCCATTGACTTTTCAATATAAAACAATAAAAAAACTCTATTTCTAATAGTAGAATCTACAGTGCAGTTCTTGTTGGAATATAGAGATCTCCTTACAACTTCCCTATGAACTTTTAACATTAATGATAAATTCCTTCACTAGCATCAATATTCATTCACTCTATAACCTACTTGAAGACCCCAGAGGCTATTCAAGTTTGAGATCTGCTGGGAGAAAGAAGGATTTGCAGGCCAGAAACATAAAAGAGATGGAATTACATATGATCCTTCAGCCCTTCTTCTTCCACTTCAGTTGGGCTCATGTTCTTTGATTGTCATTTTAACCCACGCCATTTCTGACTGTGATAGATTTCTAATAGGAGCACCACTGTCTTCTTGAGCCTGATTAGAGCCTTCCTAGTCCCGTATATTTTTTATGGAAGAAAACTGGAGGCCAGAATCTAAGTGGAACATATGAATGGGTAAGATGAATCTTTTCCAAAAGAAATGAATGAAAAGTATGGATTCTGCTTCTTTTTTTTAAGATTTTATTTATTTTATTTGACAGACAGAGATTACAAGTAGGCAGAGAGGCAGGCAGAGAGAGGAGGAAGCAGGCTTCCTGCTGAGCAAAGAGCCCAATGTGGGGCTCGATCTCAGGACCCTGGGATCATGACCTGAGCCGAAGGCAGAGGCTTAACCCACTGAACCACCCAGGCACCCCAAGGTATGGATTCTGCTTCTTAACAAAGGAATATTACTCAGCAACAGAAAGGATGAATACACACCCCCCCCATTTACATCAACATAGATTGAACTGGAGGGCATTATGCTAAGTGAAATAAGTCAAGTAGAGAAAGACAATATCATTGTCTTTCACTTATATGTGGAACATAAGGAATAGAGTGGAGGACCATAGGGGAAGGGATTGAGAACTAAATGGTAAGAAATCAGAAGGAAGAAAAAACTTGACAGACTCTGGACTCTGGGAACCAAACACAGGGTTACAGAAAGAAAGGGGTAGTTAGATGGGTAACCTGGTGATGGGTATTAAGAAGGGCATGTGTTGTGATGAGCACTGGGTGTTACACTCAACTTATGAATCAATGAACATTACATCAAAAGTAATGATGTACTGTATGCTGGATAACTGAACACAATAAAAAAGAAAGGAATCTTTCGTACATTACTATTTTCCTGTTCAAAATATCTTTGCTAAGTGTGGTTTTTCATGTCACTTATGGAAGAGCAGCATACTTTGCTAATATAGTATCTTTAGATAAAAGCCCTCAGGAGATAAAAGTTATATATATCAGCTTTTTAATATGAGCCCTAGAATAGCAAGTGAAAAATTTACTGGAATATTATGAAGCCATTAAAAAGACATTTTAAAATTAATTAATAAAAGTGAAAATGTTTACATCAAAAATTTTAAAAACTACATAAAGTTCATACTCATACACTAAATTTCAATCACAGAAATGTCTCTCCTGGTGGAAAGAAAATTAATAGAAATATCTAAGTTTTAAGACACCATTTTGCCTGACAGAGAGGATGGGTTTTTCTTCCTTATTCATTTATGATTTTATACATTTAAGAAAAGTAAAAACAATAATTTTCACAATGAAGATTTTTTTCACAAGGTCACTTTTTCTTCTGTTCCAATAATAATAAAAATACAACTTGAAAACTTTAGGAAGGACATAATATTGCTATTCACAAAATATAACTTGTGTTTATTATTAGGTACATATTATTTTTCATATACATTTTATATTTATTCTCATTTTTAGGTTGATAATGTAACTTTCTCAATTTTTGAAAGGTATTTATTTTGGCATTTACAGATGTAGAAACAGACAAAAAGAGATTAAATACCTTAGTTCACAGTCAAAAGGGTAAGAAGTATAGGAAGGTTTGATTTTCATAGGCCATTAATAATGATTTTCACAAAAAGTTAGTAAGGTCCTGACAAAGTTTCAATATATGAAGGTAAGTGGGTTATATGGTAGAGGAGGCTGTTTAATTATATGTAGTCATGGAAAAATACTATTCTCATAGATTATTATATCTTGAATATTGCTCACAAAATAATTTAACCAAAAGAAGATGAAATGCAACAAATATGTGAATCTTACTTAAAAACATATAATTATATATAAAATAAAAACAAACCTATTTCTAGTCACAAATACAGAGAGAAAATTCCAAGTTAAAGTAAAAGATGGATGCCTTGTATTCTTACTTTTATATCTCATTTTACTCAGATTTTCTTGTAGAATTACTGTCTGTTGGGACATCATGATCATGAGACAGTTGCAAGGCCCCAGGCCAGTAGAAGTTGGTTTCCAGAAACTGCTCTGACCCATGTAACACCAGTAGTTCCAGCCTAGTCCCTTCCTGGAAGTAACTAGATTATAACTGAAATTTGACTTCTCTGAGTCCTGATCGGCATGGTGACATCTCAATTAACTTTAAAAAACACAAAAATTCTAAGGGGCTTGTGCACATGGCACATTCAATAATGTCAATGAGATATTTCAGGGTCTGACTGTTGTTTTGTTGCGCTGTGTTATAGAAGAGTAAGGTCAGGTTTTGTATCTGAGTCCTGAATCATAGCACATCAGAGACAGATAGACATAGGGGCTAAATCCAGGAGGTCAGTCTTTATGCTTCTGAGCAATGTTTCTGTAGTACAGGATTCCTGGGGGAATGGCTGAGTGGGTATAAGAAACATCCAGCCTCACCCAGACAGACATATTTACCAGGAATTTCTTTCCAGATTGGGGGAGCCCTCTTACCCCATCTGCCCAGCACTCATGTGGCACAGGAAGACCCAGAACTGCTCAGATCTGTACCAACATGAACAACTCCAGGGAAATACCTAAGTCAGCACTTCTTCTGAGAAACCTGAACCAGCCCTGACCTTCTCTCCTGCCACTAGCCTGTCACGTCATGTTAAAAGGGACCTAATGCCTTATCTTGTCACTGAAGAGCCATCCAGGCCAATGGGATGCCAATGTTGGAAATGGTCATTGTCCTATCCTTCTGGGCCTGTGGTTTGTCTTCCAGTCACTTCAGTCTACAGAAGAAACTCAAGAAAATTATTTGTTACCTTTTTTCTATATCACTTTTTTTTTCCCATGGGAATTTCTCTGCTTCCAGTTGGCCTTGGATGGATGAAGATGGAGCAACACACAACATCAATTTCCAGAGCAAGAGATGAGTGTGCCCATATATCTTGCAAGGTTACCATTGAGGACATTAACAAAGGAGCCATATATTGGTACTGACAGAAACCAGACCAGGGATAGAATATCTAACATTTGCCTCAATAAATCTTATCTAGGTTTACATAAGTGGGAAGAGCAACAAACTTTCACTTCAACCTTAAAAATAAATTTCTTAAAGAAACAAGATGGGACCATGTGGCTGCTGGATTTGGACCCACAGTATCAGAGTTACCAAAATAAGCTGGACGTTCAGAACCATCTTCAGGTCTGATCCACCCATATCCTTCTCAATATGGGCAACCACAGAGACTGCACAACTGGGTGCCCAGCCTGAGTCTCTCCCTCTGTTGTATTTCCTGAGGTTAGCAGGAAAACATCTTAGATTCTATTCACACAGTGAGCCCATATGATGTCAACAATTATGATGCAAATTAAAGCAATTTTAACATATCCTATTAAATTAAGATGTCCGGTAACTCTGAAAATATATGCTGAATGGTACAAAGGAAAACCCATTTGTTTGTCAATGCACTGTAGAGAGATATTTCTAGTACCCAGAGGGTTCAAAATGAAGACAAGAAAGGGGTATACAGATTACATAATTATTTCTTATTATTACTTTTCAATTTTATTCATGGGCATTATATACTTTTTGAGATAAAATGATGTGTGAAACATAAAAATTTCATGCCTTTATTACCATCCTGTGGCCATACTGAAGGGATATACTAATTTTTATATCCCTAAGTACATGGCAGTTGTTTGGTTTATAGGAGACACCAAGGTATAAATCCTGTATCCTAGAGGTAGAAGCAGCACCTCACACAACATTTAGGACCAATTATAGGACACAAGGAGCACTACTCCAATGGAACAACCCCCTGAGCACATCAGGTGTCTGCAACATTGTGGTTAATACTGTAATACCAAGTTCTCCAGGGTTCTGCAAAGAACATTAAAAATACTGAATATAGATCAGATGGTTAAAAAGAAGGATAACACATGTTCCCTTTATTGGTTAAGAAAAGATGGCAAAAGTCTACCAAAAATTAATAAAATTAAAAATCATGACTGAGACTAAAATTCTATAATTAGTAGTTGGTGGTTGCCAGTTTCAACAAATAGTGATACATACAAGTAATGTGTGAAATTACAAAATCTCCTTCCCCATCTCCTTAGAGTTCACTTTTAAATGTAAAGGGTAGATCTATACTTCAGAAAAACTTGGTAGTTTTGGTAAATGGACATCTTACCACATGGTCACCATGCATACAGTTTTCTTCTGGTTCCCTGAGATCATGACAACAACTTCATTCTCTGTTTCTCCTCCTAAGAATCATATGGTGCTATCAAGTGCAGATATGCTATGAAAGCAGCATAAATTCCTGCCACAACAGTGTCAGGCCCTTCTCAGGGGCAAACAGAACTTTGTGTCCCATACTCTATCCATCATGATTCTTGACTGGTGTGGGTTCCAGGGGAAGGGACTTGAGGGCCTGGGTCTCAACAAGGCCTCACTTGTCCCCTAACAGAACTCTGGATAAAAGGTAAGAAGACCCCTGAATGAAATATGGGGTCAGAGAACAATGAACCCTTTCAAGAAAGAAGTGAATGAAAAGAGGGATTAAGCATCTCAGAATATCTGTTCTAAATATTTTACACAGGTTATTTTATTTAATCTTCAAAAGATGAGTGCAGAATGTATTAAATTGACTACATTGGGAGATGGAGCCACTGTGTCTTTTCAACACACAACAACCATGAAAGGCTACAGTGATGAATAGGAAGGAAAAGACATCTTTATCTATGTGGCTTTGAAGTGACAAGATACTATGTAGCCATTAAAAACCCATTTTTAGAAGAATTATACATAAAGTTTACATATTTATAAGGGACAGGGCAAATTTCCTCTGATTGAAAGACTCATAAGTATAAGATGTCAAAAGTCCCCCCAAAGGGTAAATATATTCAATGTAGTCCCAGTGAAAATCCCAGGAGAACCTTTCTAAGAAATCAGTAAACTGGTTGCAAAATTCGTATGGAAAGGCAACGGGTATACCATTGCCAAACCAGTTTTGTAAAGAGTTTTAAGATTTACTCTTAAGCCTCAATGATCAAGAGAGTGGAGTATTGGTGAATTCATATATGCATAGATAACAGGAAACGAATTTTGGACTAAGGCAACACTTAAGTAGTTGACTAATTTCTAACATGGTGCCAAGGAAATCCAATGAGCAGAGAATAGACTTTTCAATAAATGGTATTAGAACAATTGTCCATCTATGTGAAAAAGCAAAACAAAACAAGAACAACTCAATTAATACCAACCACCATATACACAAACTAATTAAATGTTTTCTAATGGGGGTGCATGGGTGGCATAGTTATTAAGCATCTGACTTCGGTTCAGGTCATGATCCCAGGGTCCTGGGATCAAGCCCAGCATCAGGCTCCCTGCTTGGTGGGAAGCCTGCTTCTTTATCTCCTACTCCCCCGGCTTGTGTTCCCTCTATTCCTGCATTTCTTTCTGTAAAAATGTTTCCTAGGTTGTAAATGTATAACCTAAAAAATAAAACTTCTAGATGAAAATACAAAAGAAAATATTTGTGACCTTGGGTTAAGAATAGATTCTTTATCTAGAGCACTAAAAGCAAGATTATAAAAGAAAAATTTAATAAATGGCATTTCCTCAAATTTGACATTTCTGTTTTTGCAAGACTGAAAAAAAAAAAAAGAAAAATGGAAAATGTCAGGTTAAGTCAGAGTAGAAAAAGATACTTTCACAAGATAAATCAGGGTAAAGCCTGAGTACTAAGAGAAATATCACTACTCAATAATAAAAGAAATGCAATTAAAAAATAGGAAAGACAGGGGCGCCTGGGTGGCTCAGTGGTTTGAGCTGCTGCCTTCGGCTCGGGTCATGATCTCAGGGTCCTGGGATCGAGCTCCGCATCGGGCTCCCTGCTCCGCAGGAAGCCTGCTTCTCTCTCTCTCTCTCTCTCTCTCTCTCTGCCTGCCTCTCTGCCTACTTGTGATCTCTGTCTGTCAAATAAATAAATAAAATCTTTAAAAAAAAAAAAAATAGGAAAGACAAATAGTAGAATTTAGGCAGAAGTCACCTGAAATTTACTTTTCTTCTGTTTTTGGTAGAATTTTATTTTATTTTAATATTTTTTTATTTATTATCTTTTAAAAAAATATTTTTTAATATATTCATGAGAGAAGGAAAGAAAGAGAGAAGCAGAGGCAGACTCCCTATGGAGCAGGGAGCCCAATGCAGGACTTAATCCCAAAACCTGAGATTCACAATCTGAGTGATAGGCAGATGCTTAAGCAACTGAGCCAACCAGGTGCTCAGTATTTGGTAGAATTTTAATATAATAAAAAACAGAAAAGCAAAAACAAAAAAGTGGCAGAAGACCCACAATTGCTCAGAGATGTAGAAGTTGGAAATGGCACTGCTGCCATTTTACAATAATATAAAAAAAAAAAAGCAGGAATGAAACATAATACTTTGAGTCCATCAGAGAAATGAGGTTGTAGGGTATGTGACTTAAAAATCTGGAGGTAGGATGCCTGGGTGGCTCAGTGGGCTAAGCCTCTGTCTTCGGCTTGTGTCATGATCTCAGGGTCCTGGGATCAAGGCCTGCACTGGGCTCTCTGCTCAATGGGGAGCCTGTTCCCCCACCCCCCAACCTGCCTGCCTCTCTGTCCACTTGTGACCTCTCTCTCTCTCTGTCAAATGAATAAATAAAATCTTTTTTAAAAATCTGGAGATAGACAATCCTTTGCAAGGGGAAACAGAAGGTGAGCATTTGCTCACCCTGGACAGACGTTGTCAAACACATTCACCTGGTCACAAAATTAAAATAGAATTTCTTTAATGCAATAATGAGAACTCAGTTATCTAGTGGGAGATTGTAAGCCTTTGGGAATATACAGATGGTATTTTCCTTCAACTTTTAAGTGTCTTCTCCAGGAAACTCACGAAATTCTTGCAGGGGAGATCAGAGACAATTCAGTGAAAGCTTCCCTTGTTGCTATAGGAGGGGAAAAATGTCTACTGGTGAAATCCACTCTCCTAATCTACCCCATCACCACTGTAGAAAAAAAGTGACTTCATCTACAGGGGAAGGACCTTGTGGAATCTCACTGCAGTTAAGGGAAGGTAAAGAAGGCAACCACTGAAACTTTCCACAGAACATCTCCCCTGGGTCCAAAAGTAACATGTATACATCTGCAGAAGGGTGGGCATCAAAACCATGGTCTGAAGTAGGGAGGGTATCTACAGTAACTGGAGGAGGAAGAAAGGATTGAAAAATTCCACCTCTGTAAAAGAGGCAGGAATACTTGTAAAGGCTATGTCCTTATGAACGAACCAGTTTCATTCTGTCTGCTTAAAATTGAAATTTAATTAAAATACCAGAGAATGTCTACTTCCCTGACCTTTCACCAACATGCTAGCAAATCTTGAGTAAATATCACAGTGGAATAGAACTCAGATAGTTCAAGAGACAGACTGTCTCTGGGGAGCAGAACAAGGAGAAGACTCAAGAGGGGGTGGAAGAATAGGGGACCCTATTTCAACCAGTCCCCTGAATTAAGCAAGATATCTGCCAGACCATTCTGAACAGCCCGAAATTAGCCTGAGATGTAAGAAGATATGTCAGGATCTATAGAAACAGAATACCTCCTGTGGCCAGTTTCGACGTATAAATTGGGGAGCCATGATCGTGTGGACAGGTATCAAAAGATAAATGAAAGAGAGAGGGAGCGGTTATAAGTACTGGCACTGGGAAGATGAAATAACACAGGAGCACAAAGGCATCCCAGACTGGGGCAGACACATGAAAAAATGTCCATCACTAGCTAGGAGGACGAAGATTAACAAGGCAGGAAACAACAAATGTTGGAGAGGATGTGGAGAAAGAGGAATGTTCTTACAATACTGTTGTTGCTTTTTAATTTATTTTTTTTCAGTGTTCCAAGATTCATTTTTAATGCACCACACCCAGTGCTCCATGCAATACATGCCCTCCTTAATACCCATCACCAGACTCACCCACTGAGATGACTCAATGAAGCAGTTCAGTTGTAATGGGAAAGGCCACTGTGATGTGTTGACCCTCTCCTACTGAACTATTTCACTGAGTCATCTCAACTCACATAGGAACTCAGGGACTCTTTAAGTTACATCTTACATTGCCCTCAAACAACACGACCATTTCCTTTATTTTGAAAAGCTAAGAATGGTGAATAGGAAAAGAATCCAGAGTAATAAAACAACAGATTTTTTCCTCCAAGATTTTTTCTTACTCACAGAAGAATTTTGCATCATCATAACACCTAAAGCAATAAGTATGGTAAGTTTTAACATTCCCCCAAATCTGTGAACTTTCTTCAAACTGCTGATCTATAAAATGTTTGCATTTCTGCATAAAGGTGTGAGATTATTATTTCATTGTTATTATATACATAAGTCTTTTCTTCCAATTTTCATGATGGCCTTATACTTCTTCACACTCTTGCCAAATACAGTGAAAAATATGTAACTCAGGAGGAGGAGTCAAGATGGCGGAGAAGTAGCAGGCTGAGACTACTTCAGGTAGCAGGAGATCAGCTAGATAGCTTATCTAAAGATTGCAAACACCTACAAATCGATCGGGAGATCAAAGAGAGGAAGAACAGCAATTCTAGAAACAGAAAATCAACCACTTTCTGAAAGGTAGGATTGGCGGAGAAGTGAATCCAAAGGGAGGAGAAGATAGACTGCGGGGGGGAGGGGCCAACTCCTGGCAAGCAGTGGAGCAACGGAGCACTAAATCAGGACTTTTAAAAGTCTGTTCTGCTGAGGGACATCGCTGGAGGGGCTAAACCGGGGTGAAGTGCACGCGGGGTCAGTGTGGCCTCAGGTCCCGCAGGGTAATAGAAATATCGGGGGTGTCTGAGTGTCACAGAGCTTGCAGGTATTAGAACAGGGAAGCCGGCTACAGAGACAAAGCCAAGGAGTGAGCTCACAGTTCGGGGTTACCTTGAACCAGTAGCAGGCTGGGTGAGTTCAGAGTGTGGCCAGAGGCCAGGGAGATGGGAGTAACTGGGCACTATTCTCTGAGGGCTCATTGAGGAGTGGGGCCCTGAGCTCTCAGCTCCTCCGGGCTGGAGACTGGGAGGCTGCCATTTTCATTCCCATCCTCCAGAACTCTATGGAAAGCATTCAGGGAACAAAAGCTCCTGAAAGCAAACCCGAGCTGATTAGTCAGCCTGGCCCCTGGTAAGGGTGGTGCAATTCCACCTGGGGCAAGGACACTTGAGAATCACTACAACAGGCCCCTGCCCCAGAAGATTAACAAGAAATCCAGCCAGGACTAAGTTACCTACCAAGGAGTGCAGTTTCGATACCAAGGAGAGCAGCGGAATTCCAGAGGAGAAAGCAAAGCACAGAACTCATGGCTTTCTCCCCATGATTCTTTAGTCTAGAAGTTAATTTAATTTTTTTTCAATCCTTTTTCTTCTTCTGCTAATTTTTTTTAACTTTTACCCTTTTCTTTTTTAACGTTTTTAAAACTAGTTTATCATATATATATATATATATATATATATATATATATATATTCGTTTTTATATTTTTTCTTTATTTATTTTCTTTTTTTAATTGTTTCTTTTTTTTTTCCTGAACCTCTTTTTATCCCCTAGTTCCCCCCATGATTTGGGGTCTCTTCTGATTTGGTTAAAGTGCATTTTCCTGGGGTCTTTGCCACCCTTCTAGTATTTTACTTGCTCCTTCATATGCTCTTACCTGGAAAAAATGACAAGGTGGAAAAATTCACCACAAAAAAAGAACAAGAGGCAGTACTGAAGACTAGGGACCTAATCAATATACGACATTGGTAATATGTCAGATCTAGAGCTCAGAACAATGATTCTCAAGGTTCTAGCTGGACTCAAAAAAGGCATAGAAGATATTAGAGAAACTCTCTCGGGAGATATAAAAGCCCTTTCTGGAGAAATAAAAGGACTAAAATCTAACCAAGTTGAAATCAAAAAAGCTATTAATGAGGTGCAATAAAAAATGGATGCTCTCACTGCTGGGATAAATGAGGCAGAAGAAAGAATTAGCGATGTGGAAGACCAAATGACAGAGAATAAAGAAGCTGAGCAAAAGAGGGACAAACAGCTACTGGACCATGAGGGGAGAATTTGAGAGATAAGTGACACCATAAGACATAACAACATTAGAATAACTGGGATGCCAGAAGAAGAAGAAAGAGAGAGGGGAGCAGAAGGTATATTGGAAAGCATTATTGGAGAGAATTTCCCTAATATGGCAAAGGGAACAAGCATCAAAATCCAGGAGGTGCAGAGAACCTCCCTCAAAATCAGTAAGAATAGGTCTACACCCTGTCACCTAATAGTAAAATTTACAAGTCTTAGTAACAAAGAGAAAATCCTGAAAGCAGCCTGGGAAAAGAAGTCTGTAACATACAATGGTAAAAATATTAGATTGGCAGCAGACTTATCCACAGAGACCTGGCAGGCCAGAAAGAGCTGGCATGATATATTCAGAGCACTAAACGAGAAAAACATGCAGCCAAGAATACTATATCCAGCTAAGCTATCACTGAGAATAGAAGGAGAGATAAAAAGCTTCCAGGGCAAACAAAAACTGAAAGAATTTGCAAACACCAAACCAGCTCTACAGGAAATATTGAAAGGGGTCTTCTAAGCAAACAGAGAGTCTAAAAGTAGTAGATCAGAAAGGAACAGAGACAATATACAGTAACAGTCACCTTACAGGCAATACAATGGCACTAAATTCATATCTCTCAATAGTTACCCTGAATGTTAATGAGCTAAAAGCCCCAATCAAAAGACAAAGGGTATCAGAATGGATAAAAAAAAAAAAATCTATATGTTGCCTACAAGAAACTCATTTTAAGCCCGAAGACACCTCCAGATTTAAAGTGAGGGGGTGGAAAACAATTTACCATGCTAATGGACATCAGAAAAAAGCAGGAGTGGCAATCCTTATATCAGATCAATTAGATTTTAAGCCAAAGACTATAATAAGAGATGAGGAAGGACACTGTATCATACTCAAAGGATCTGTCCAACAAGAAGATCTAACAATTTTAAATATCTATGCCCCTAACGTGGGAGCAGCCAATTATACAAACCAATGAATAACAGAATCAAAGAAACACATCAACAATAATACAATAATAGTAGGGGACTTTAACACTCCCCTCACTGAAATGGACAGATCATCCAAGCAAAAGATCAACAAGGAAATAAAGGCCTTAAATGACACACTGGACCAGATGGACATCACAGATATATTAGGAACATTTCATCCCAAAGCAACAGAATACACATTCTTCTCTAGTGCACATGGAACATTCTCCAGAATAGATCACATCCTCGGTCCTAAATCAGGTCTCAACTGGTATCAAAAGATTGGGATCATTCCCTGCATATTTTCAGACCACAATGCTCTGAAGCTAGAACTCAATCAAAAGAGGAAATTTGGAAAGAACCCAAATACATGGAGACTAAACAGCATCCTTCTAAAGAATGAATGGGTTAACCAGGAAATTAAAGAAGAATTGAAAAAATTCATGGAAACAAATGATAATGAAAACACAATGGTTCAAAATCTGTGGGACACAACAAAGGCAGTCCTGAGAGGAAAATATATAGTGGTACAAGCCTTTCTTAAGAAACAAGAAAGGTCTCAAGTACACAACCTAACCCTACACCTAAAGGAGCTGGAGAAAGAACAAGAAAGAAACCCTAAACCCAGCAAGAGAAGAGAAATATAAATATCAGAGCAGAAATCAATGAAATAGAAACCAAAAGAACAATAGAACAAAACAACAAAAATAGGAGCTGGTTCTCTGAAAGAATTAATAAGATTGATAAATCCCTGGCCAGACTGATCAAAAAGAAAATAGAAAGGACCCAAATAAATAAAATCATGAATGAAACACAGACAATTATAAGAACATACTATGAGCAACTCTATGGCAACAAATTTGACAATCTGGAAGAAACGGATGCATTCTTAGAGACATATAAACTACCACAACTGAACCAGGAAGAAATAGAAAGCCTGAACAGACCCATAACCAGTAAGGAGATTGAAATAGTCATCAAAAATCTCCAAACAACCAAAAGCCCAGGGCCAGACGGCTTCCCCGGGGAATTCTACCAAACATTTAAAGAAGAACTAGTTCCTATTCTCCTGAAACTGATCCAAAAAATAGAAATGGAAGGAAAACTTCCAAACTCATTTTTTGAGGCCAGCATCATCTTGATCCCAAAACCAGACAAGAATCCCATCAAAAAAGAGAACTACAAACCAATATCCTTGATGAACACAGATGCGAAAATTCTCACCAAAATACTAGCCATAGGATTCAACAGTACATTAAAAGGATTATTCACCACGACCAAGTGGTATTTATTCCAGAGCTGCAAGGTTGGTTCAACATCCGCAAATCAATCAATGTGATACAACACATTAATAAAAGAAAGAACAAGAACCATATCATATTCTCAATAGATGCTGAAAAAGCATTTGACAAAGTACAGCATCCGTTCCTGATCAAAACTCTTCAAAGTGTAGGGATAGAGGGCACATACCTCAATATTATCAAAGCCATCTATGAAAAACCCACTGCAAATCTCATTCTCAATAGAGAAAAACTGAAAGCTTTTCTGCTTAGGTCAGGAACAGGGCAGGGATGTCCATTATCAGCACTGCTATTCAACATAGTACTAGAAGTCGTAGCCTCAGCAATCAGACAACAAAAGGAAATTAAAGGCATCCAAATCAGCAAAGAAGAAGTCAAACTATCAGTCTTTGCAGATGATATGATACTGTATGTGGAATTTCCAAAAGACTCCACTCCAAAACTGCTAGAACTTGTACAGGAATTCAGTAAAGTGTTAGGAAATAAAATCAATGCACAAAAATCAGTTGTATTTCTCTACACCAACAACAAGACAGAAGAAATGGAAATGAAGGAGTCAATCCCATTTACAATTGCACCCAAAACTATAAGATACCTAGGAATAAACCTAACCAAAAAGGCTAAGAATCTATACTCAGAAAACTATAAAGTACTCATGAAAGAAATTGAGAAAGACAAAAAATTGGAAAAATGTTCCATGCTCCTGGATTGGAAGAACAAATATTGTGAAAATGTCTATGCTACCTAAAGCAATCTACACACTTAATGCAATTTCTATCAAAATACCATCCATTTCTTTTCAAAGAAATGGAACAAATAATCCTAAAATTTATATGGAACCAGAAAAGACCTCGAATAGCCAAAGGAATGTTGAAAAAGAAAGCCAAAGTTGGTGGCATCACAATTCCGGACTTCAAGCTCTATTACAAAGCTGTCATCATCAAGACAGCATGGTACTGGCACAAAAACATAGATCAATGGAAAAGAATAGAGAGCCCAGAAATAAACCCTCAACTCTATGATCAACTAATCTTCGACAAAGCAGGAAAGAAAGTCCAATGGAAATTTCTCCTTTTATTCCAAGAAAATATTGTCATCACGGAAAGTATTTTCTCACTTTGCTTTCCCTGATAAAGATTAGTGTGGCTTTCTAAAAATGGAGATGATTTTTCACATTTCTCAAATGTATTTCTGTTGGTATGTTCACTTTTTCAGTTAGAGAAGCATAACCTCTTTCAGAAACACAATCCTAAATTTCTGACACAGTAGCCCTGGTGTTGGTGAGAACAGGAGAGGTTTTTCTTTGATGCATATCTGAGCAGTTTCACACACTCAAGCACTTGGAAAACAAAATCTCTTTATTCTCTGAATACTGTTCCTGGTAATTCATTTGTTGACCAGTCAGTTCTGATCTTCTTTTTCTCTTCTTTCTTTAGTGAGAGTCAGACACCATACTGCCTTGTTTCTTGCCTTATCTCAATCCTTAAGAGCATTATACAGGGGATGTTCTTTTTTTTATAATTTTTTTTTATTGACAGACAGAGATCACAAGCAGGCAGAGAGGCAGGCAGAGAGAGAGGGGGAAGCAGGCTCCCCGCTAAGCAGAGAGCCCGACTCGGGGCTCGATCCCAGGACTCTGGGATCATGACCAGAGCCGAAGGCAGAGGCTTTAACCCACTGAGCCACCCAGGTGCCCCACAGGGGATGTTCTTATTCCAATTTCTCTGATGGGAAGCTGAGACTTAGAGAGTTCATTATTTGCCTACATTCACATGGCTAGTTACTATGGCAAAGTTTGGGACCCAAACTTTGTTTGTTCCTTAGTGCATGGTCTATACCATTATATGCTATGAGAAACATTAAGCCATAAGTGTATTCTGAATATATAGTCTTTTGTAGTCTGACGTTTTAAACAGACTATGTAGTTGAATGTGTAATAGTAATAGCTCAAAATTTGTATGACTCCTCATGCAGAAAACAATGCTTCCATTTCTAATCATGGCACTAAAATTGCTTCTCTTCCTCCCAAGACATCAAGGAAGTCTTGTTGAATCTGCATTTATTAAATTTTCACAATGTGAAATTTAGGGTATTTTTATAAAAGGGCAAATCCTTTTAACACCATTTCATTCAGTCTTTCTGTATTGGGATCAAATCTGCTGGGACTATGGAAGGAGCAGTTGTACTACATGCAGGTCTCAGTTGCAGAACTCAGAGCTGCCTTTGCACTCCTGCTGGGACATCTGCAGAAAGACCAATAGAGAGGATCTTCTGATGAGCAGCTCAGGGTATTAAATCAATATCCTGGAACTTGTTAGGGTAATTTGGAGTTCAAAGGAACAGTTTTTCAGGAATAAATGGGTTAAGAGATCATCATTAATATTTCATACTCTAAAAACTCATCTGTTCTTGTATCAGAGAGAACTGAATTCTGGAAAGAAATTACTTTATAATCAAACCAGATATCCATCCCCTCAATATGTAGAGATACAAAAATATATACCTATAAAATATTGAACATTCATATTTTGAATATTAAAATACAATATTTCTATTTTGTTCCTCTGTAAAATCATAGAAGTAGTAACTCTAAGTTGCAGAAACAGAGGGAACGCATCTCCTGGAAAAGGAGATCTAGGAAAAGAACTGGTACGTCTAGGAATGGCATCTAGAAACTGGCATCTAGGAAAAGAACTGGTCCAATACATGATAATCTTTTAAGAGAAAAGATTTAGAAGTTTCCAAAACATAGTGAGAAAAGGTAAAATCAGACTCTCCAATGTGTGTGAGTGAGTTGGGAAAGACAGACACAATCTGTCCAGGCAGAGAGGGGTCAGGTCACCCATTCTTGACTATGTTCATATCTAATGTGATTTTGCTTGAGATTCATCTTTGTTTAATGTTAACAGTGTCTGTTTACATATAAATATTGAAAAAATACAAACACATTTTAAAAGAGGTGCACAGGGAAATTTCTGTAAAAAATTTTCAGACGGTTTACCTGGAATAGCTGGAAGAGCAGCAAAGTGCTTGGTCCTGGCACAATTCTCAGGGTTACAGGTAAAATATTTTTTAATTCTTCCCTGTAGTTGGGGAGGGGAGGCAGTGATGCTGGGGTGTGGGTAGAGTGGGGGCAGGCTATGTGCTGCTGCTGGCTCAGAATTGTAGGATTGGTCCCAGTTTGGTCATAAATAGCAGTGGGATCCTTGGAGAGGTAGTTGCTGTCTGAGCTAGCATGGAAGACAGTAACAAGGAGCTAACTAGCTAGAGTATCTGAGATTCTCTACAGGGTGGAGCTGTTGGGCCCCTTAGATATTTCTGTGTTGAAAAATTGTATAGAAATTTGTGTATTTTATTTATGTGATTCCAAAAATAACTAAAAGAAAATATTAACAAAAATTTATAAGCTTGTCTTTTTGTCTAAGGCAATTTGTATCAGATATCAACATACTCAACTGCACAAACATATCCAAGAATGTCTTTTTTTAAATTAATTTTTTATTTTTTATAAACATATATTTTTATCCCCAGGGGTAAAATATTCACAGGTCTGTGAATCACCAGGCTTACACACTTCACAGCACTCACCAAAGCACATACCCTCCCCAATGTCCATAATCCCACCCCCTTCTCCCAAACCCCCTCCCCCCAGCAACCCTCAGTTTGTTTTGTGAGATTAAGAGTCACTTATGGTTTGTCTCCCTCCCAATCCCATCTTGTTTCATTTATTCTTCTCCTACCCACTTAAGCCCCCATGTTGCATCACCACTTCCTCATAAGCTGGGTTTGTTTTTTCTAAATTCAGTCTAGTAAATTTGTTCATTCTTCATTAGACTTAGAGATAAAATTTTGCTTGATGAGGGAAAACATCTACAGGGATGTATCTACCCTAAAGGATCTAGTCAAATAAATGTTTTCAAAGAATTTTCACAAGGCTATTGAAACTTTGGAAAAGTGAAAGAAATATTTTTGTACTTTTCTGGTTTTGATCATAGGCACACATGAATTGATAAACTGAAAAGCAAATTTCTAGTCCCATTTTTCCCCCCAACTTACTTCAATATAAATTGAATTTTATATATATATATATATAAATTGATAAATATATATATATATATATATAAATCGATAAATAAACCTAATTAAATAGATGTAATTCATGAGGTCTTGAAAATTTTATTTTTAGGAGACTGAGGTGCAGAGAAGATGTGGACTATGTTTCTGGATCTTTTGCTTTCTGTATCCTCAACCTTCAGCAAATAAATTTTCATTCACCAATCTTTGCTTTCTTAGAGGTATAAAAATAATACATGCCCATGTATTATTTGGAAGTTTGGAAAAAAATTAAAAATTAAAAAATTATGACACTTACTCTGTTAGCATTTGCTATATTTCCACCCATTCACTCTGTCAATGTAACAACCATCTCAAGTGGATGCTGTAGAACTAAATGATATTCGATATGAAAATATCTACTGCATAGGTTGGTACATGGTCAATCATTAAAAAGTCAGTTCTACAAATTCCAATTATCACCCAGTGGAGTTTTTAAAATCAGGAGTATCGAAAAATATATTAATTTTGATCTATTCCACAGGTCACTTTAGAACAATTGTTCAGTATTTGTAGAATACTTTCAATTTCTAAGACTCATTTTGGATGTTTATAAAAATGAGTAGAATGTAGTAAGCAATACCTCATATATTGTTAGCCTCAATTAAGTTGATCTCTCCCTTTTCAGTGGAAACATCTGGATATAAACAAGGAAGAGGTTTTATAATTGAATATATAAAAATTATACTAATACAAATAAAAAGTCAAAAATTCACTTTTTAAATAAAACTTTTTATTTACTGTTTATTTGAGAAAGCACGCATACCAGAGAGAGAGAGAGAGAGAGAGAGAGCACACAAAAGCTGAGATGAGAGGCAGACAGAAAGGGAGAAGCAGACTCCCAGCTGAGCATGGAGATCAGTGTGGTGAGCTCTGTCCCAGGACCTGGGATCATGACCTGAGCCAAAGACAGATACTTAAAAGACTGAGCCACCCAGGCATCCCTCACATATTCATTTTTAATAATGTATATCTTCATTAGATTATATCTACAAATTAAAAATTATATTATTATAAATAGCATGAGAAATACCACTTTTTTCAAACCTCACATTTCATTAAAAATCTAGTTCAGATTCTTCAACTCTATCTAAAATGTATATATTAGAGCAAATTTTGAAAGTCACCTTAGGCTTTGAGTTTCTGGGGATACCTTAATGATGATGTCTTTGGATATGTTATTGAAAGACACATTTATCCACTTAAAAAATAAAAGCCTTTTTTTCATTTTTTTAAAATTATTTATTTTCAGCATAACAGTATTCATTGTTCTGGCACCACACCCAGTGCTCCATGCAATCCATGCCCTCTCTAATACCCACCACCTGGTTCCCCCAACCTCCCACCCTCCCGCCCCCGCTGCTTCAAACCCATGACCAGGTGGGATTCATTCCTGGGCTACAAGGATGGTTCAACATTCACAAATCAATCAATGTGATAGAACAAATTAATAAGAGAAGAAGAGAAGAACCACGTGGTCCTCTCAATTGATGCAGAAAAAGCATTTGACAAAATCCAGCATCTGTTCCTGATTAAAACGGTTCAAAGTATAGGGATAGAGGGAACATTCCTGAACTTCATCAAATCTATCTATGAAAGACCCACAGCAAATATCATCCTCAATGGGAAAAAGCTTGCAGCCTTCCCTTTGAGATCAGAAACACGACAAGGATGCCCACTCTCACCACTCTTGTTCAACATAGTATTAGAAGTCCTAGCAACAGCAATCTGACAACAAAGAGAAATAGAAGGTATCCAAATTGGCAATGAATAAGTCAAACTCTCTCTCTTCCCTTTTTTTTCATCTATTTTGTTATTATGTGTATGTACAATGTAAGCATAGAGTATAGAGACTTTAATTCTATGTAAAATTTACCAAATCCATATTAAACTTATTTATTTATGTATTTATTTTTTACTGATACTAGCTCTAAACTTACTTTAATTGAGTCTATTTCAGGTTGATATGTTGTCCAAGTGCATTGTTTAATCAAAGAAGAGTATTGGAAGACCATCTTTTAAAATGAGAGGTTGCCCAGACTAAAACATAAGGCGACCTCTATTTTATGAGGTTTAATTTTGGAGTGAAAGCCTCATCTTCTGCTCTGGCATTTCAGCTTGTTTGAATTCTAAATGTTTTGCATCTATATCACAGAGCAGGATTTGCAAATATCTTCTCCCATTTTTCATGCCACCTTTGATATAGACCTCACCGAAATATCAAGCTCTAGGGCTGAAAAAGAAAAAGCTCTAGTGCACAAACAATTTCTTATTTATTTATTTATTTATTTATTTATTTATTTTTCAGGTCTTGAAAATGTTTATTTATATACATTTAACTTTTTACTAGAAGTTTTAAAAGTAGGTAGACCAAGATATTGTGGAATTTTTTTTAACTTTATTTTATTTTTTCAGTGTTCCAAGATTCATTGTTTATGCATCAGACCCAGTGCTCCATGCAATATATGCCCTCCTTAATACCAGGCTCACCCAACTCCCCACAACCTCCCTTCCAAAACCCTCAGTTTGTTTCTCAGAGTCTACATTCTCTCATGGTTCATCTCCTCCTCCAATTTCCCCCAACTCCCTTCTCCTCTCCTTCTCCCAATGTCCTCCATGTTATTCCTTATGCTCCACAAGTAAGTGAGACCATATGATAATTGAATCTCTCTGTTTCACTTATTTCACTCAGCATAATCTCATTTATTTATACTCCCTATTTTCAAAATCCATTTGAAAAGCACTAAGATAAAAAATGAAATAGGGTTAGGCAATGGAATGAAAATAGAAGAAAAGAACTAAGGAAATGAAAACAGAAGAAGGAAGTCCTGTGATTATCTAGCATGAAGCATAGGGTACAATTTTATGTTCAAAGGTAAGAGAAAAATGTATTAGAGTACATACTTTTTATTAACTGAGAAAATGAAGCACACCAAATTTTGAAATATGTTTTTCCCACCATAAAATGAGAAAAGGACTTCAATGCCTGAATCATTTAAGATCAATGTGAAGTGACAAAGTACACATTGCCTTCCATATACATTTTTAAAAATGGAAAAAATGGTCTTTAACAAATGCACTTCATGTTACCACTGCATCCTTATAATAGGCCCCATGATATTTAATGTTATTCACAGATAGTGACCTTCAGCAGACTTGGTCAGGCAGGTGACAGTCTAGGAATCTAATGTGAGAATAGGAAGCTTGGAGGTCAAGGCAACCAGACACTGATTTAATTGTTCATCATGAAGGCCCACTGTAGAGTTTGAACCCAAACTTTGAACATGAACTAGAAGAAAATCATTTTGAGGTAGATTTTTCTGATGAGAGCTTGGAATGCTCAGAGATTGTGCTATTGGTGGGGGAAAATGCCATTTGCTCTGGACAGCACAGGTGAATTTGTTCCATGAAGTGACCCCTTATTACTAGACTTTACTAACTTCTTTCCTTTCCTTTACTTTACTAATTTTACTAACTTTGATTTTCTTATCACTGGAAAGGCATCGGAAGACACATTTTCAGTGACCATGGTTCGGATAATTCCCGACCTAGTAGAGCAAAGAGAGATGCAAACAAAGGAATAAATCTTGGTGCTCAATTTACATAGGTCCAATTGTTATCCCCAAATACTGCATTCCCATTAGTAAGTGAAGGTTTGGTCTCATGAGATTAAAATGTCATGTTGGAGAACACAGTCATCACAAACAAATTGCTAATAATAATGGTAATAATAATTATGATTTCTCATTTTCATAGCATGTCTAGATGTGGTTATCTTAGGAAAGATTTCTATACCAGTATGAATCTTTCCAGTAAAGGTCAGCATAGATAACATTGTGCAAACACTGTAATAGCCTCTGACCTTGTGTCTTAGTAGACTTGCATGAAGTGTTCATGCACTACATGTGTAATTGTCTTGAAAACATCTGGCCCAAGAACAAAGTTGATCATGACAGATAATTTGTGTGAGTTGACACATTGCCTTTTCTGGTGGTGAAAGGAAGTTGGCAGAAAGCCTGCACTTTGGACTCAGGCTGACTTCGAGATCTGACTCCACCACTTATTGCTTATGTGAACTTGGGTGATTATTCTCTGGCCTCAGTTTTCTAATCCAAAAGATGGGATAACAGGATGTATGAGGGAGGCATATGAAAATCAAATGAAAGACTGTAAATCAGGTACTTGGCACATTGTCTAACACATGACAGGTGCTACATAGATGTTGCCCCATTTCAAACCTAAAGGAATAATTGTATCCAGTATGGAGAGTGGTTTGTAGGGAATCATACTGACAAAGCAGAAATTCTTCTGAAGATTTGGCTCTACTTCTAACCACTCTAGTGGAAAGTTACCTTACTGTAAAATGATACACAAAACCCCTGAATTTAGAGGTATTTGTTTAATGGACTTCTCCCTAATTTGACACAAAAATGAAATTAAAATTAAAAATTATTTTTTAAAATTTTTAAGTTGTTATACATACTTCAATCTTAGTCCCTTAATTTATGATACCATGTCTAACACAAAAACGTTTGGGCTTCATACTGGTATTTAGTAGAAAAAAAATTAAAATTTTGAATTTTATGTAGAAAATACTTAGGAATACATTTAGAAATACAGTTACTACTTTTAAATATAGTTTAAAATGTCATAACTTTGAAATTTGTATTTATATAAGAAATAGCTTTAAGCTTTTTTTAAATTTAATTTTATTTTTTCAGTGTTCCAAGATTCATTGTTTATGCACCACACCAGCGCTCCATACAATACATGCCCAAATTAATACCCATCACCAGTTCACCTAACTCCCTGCCCCTTCCCCTCCAAAGCCCTCAGTTTTTTTTTTTTTAACAAAAATGAGGAGAATAAAAATAGAGGAATTTTGAATCAATATTAATATGCAGATACAAAATACCATACTTAATTGAAAATGTCATTGTACTTGGTTAATTTATATAGAATTCATACTGCTTTATATCCATCAAATATAGACAACTAAGGCAACTTACCTAAAAATTTTTCTGATTATGAATATTAAAATATAAATATATTATATTTCATATATTTATAAATATTATATTTTTATATTTATGTTATATTAATAATATAAATATATTGTAAAAATATTTATTTTATAAACCGGTTTCTCATCTTACACTGTTGGTGGGAATGCAAGTTGGTGCAACCACTTTGGAAAACAGTGTGGAGATTCCTTAAGAAATTAAATATAGAGCTACTCTATGACCCTGAAATTGCACTATTGGGTATTTACCCCAAAGATACAGATGTAGTGAAAAGAAGGGCCATCTGTACCCCAATGTTCATAGCAGCAGCAATGACTACAGTCACCAGACTCTGAAAAGAACCAAGATGCCCTTCAGCGGATGAATGGATAAAGAAGATATGGTTTCTATATACTATGGAATATTGTGCCTCCATCAGAAAGGATGAATACCTACTTTTGTATCAACATGGACGGGACTGGAAGAGATTATGTTAGTGAAATAAGTCAAGCAGAATGAATCAGTTATCATATGGTTTCACTTATTTGTGAAGGAATAATACAGAGGACATGGGGAGATGGAGAGGAGAAGTGAGTTGGGGGAAACTGGAGGGGGAGACAAACCACAAGAGACTGTGGATTCTGAGAAACAAACTGAGGGTTTGGGAGGGGGAGGGGTGGAAGGTTGGGTGAGCCTGGTGGTAGGTATTATGGAGGGCACATATTGCATGGAGCACTGGGTGTGGTCTATAAACAATGAATTCCAGAACACTGAAAAGAAATTTAAAAAATAAAAATTTAAAAAAATAGACCAGTTTCTATTTTATAAATGAATGAAAATGATTATGGCCATTAAAAAAACACTCTTAATAAGTTTAGTTAAGAATGTTGAGGGACACCTGGGTGGCTCTTCAATTAAGCATCTGCTCATGAACTCAGGGTAGTGGGACTGAGCCCTGAGCTTAATGTTGGGCTCCAGGCTGAGCATAGAGTCGGCTCTGGATTCTTACTCTGTCGCTCTCCCCCTACTCTCTCTCTAAAATAAATAAATAAGGTATTTTTAGAAAAAGGAATACTGAATGAAAAAACATGTAACATAATTCCATAAAATATAAGCACAAACCATATATAATCAAGAATACTGTTTAATGCTCAGTTAGCTATCACATTGAAAAAATTATGGAAGTTCAAGATTCCTTCTTATCCTGACAAGAATGAAACTTCAGGAATCTAACTAAGGCAAAGTGACAGGAGGTAAATTTAGTGTCTTATCATCCAGATTATTCCAAGTTCATTATTTGATTTTCAAGTGATTTATTATAGTGAATCAGAAGTATTCCTATGAAAACCAAACTTTTTAAGGTGAAAACTACATTCTTTACTATATTCACTTGAGGCAAAAATGATGTAAATACTGTGTACTTTGAAAAATAAATTTTGCTTTATAAAATGAGCTTTTAAAATTAAAAGCAAAGTATATGATTGATGAAATATACAGTGTCTTACTATTATAATCAATTAAATACTATTTGTACTATAAAGAAGATGTACAAAATTAAAACAAGTACATTATGACCTAATTTCTACTTATGGTATGAATAAAAAGCCTCATTGTTTGCTTGCTCATTTAGTATAAAAATAAGGAGCTTTTATGCACAGGCAAAAATTCTGAAGAATTCTTTTTCCTTTCCTCTCAAAGGAGAAATCCAACTCTTCTTTTCTTAGGAAATGGTCCATGAAATTATTATTCTAATTCCAAACTAGTGGAAAGAGAAAATTACTAAAGTATTTGAGTTCCAGTTGGAATCAAATTGGAAAGGGTTCTACTGTTTGTAACTTAAATCATTAATTAATAATACATGTGTAACAAAGAAATAATCCAAGCTTCAAAGGACATGCCCTTGAGAATCATGATGTTTCATTATAATTTGGCATTATATCTGCAAGAAATTCTGATCATGACTGTTAACATGACACCATTAGATAGAACTTTATTCAGCAGTCAAAATGAAATAAAACTGAGGGGTACTACAACAGGTTCAGCAGTCTTGTAGGACAGATTCATATTTGGAGAGACATGCTAAAAGTCAAAATATGGTGTCTTCCTAGCCAAGGTGACTTCAAATGAAATTCCAATATAGATTGTACTTTTAGTGAATATTTCCTAAGGCAGAACAAAATTCCTGCATTACTTGATTAGGTTACTCTAAGAACATTTCTGAAAATAATCAATATTTTTTTTAAAATACAAGTTTTGGAAATATAGTCATTTTGTTTCTAAATTTCAGGCATTGTAAATAATTTGGAGGTGCAGCATTAAACATTGCCCTACTCAAAATCCTGAAGTGGTTCAAATGTGAGGAGTTGTTCTATAAAATCAAAAACCAAGGAGAAGAATTACAGTATTAGAAATGGGCATGGTGGGGGGGCACCTGGGTGGCTCAGTGGGTTAAAGCCTCTGCCTTTGGCTCAGGTCATGATCCTGGGGTCCTGGGATTGAGCCTCGCATCGGGCTCTCTGCTTGGCAGGGAGCCTGCTTCCTCCTCTCTCTCTGCCTACCTCTCTGCCTACTTGTGATCTCTCTTTCTGTCAAATAAATAAATAAATAATCTTTTTTTTGACAAGGTGGATACACTTCACTAATTTAAAATTAAATACACTACCAAATAAAAGACTTGTCTTTAAAAAAAAAAAAGGAAAAGAAAGAAATGGGCATGGGATCCATATTTATAACTAAAATATCAACTTGATGGATTCCCATTCGAAGAAGTGACTATGTTTTATTTTTAAATATTCCATATTTTGATCTAGTCTCTTTACAACTGTAACTTTGGGCAAGTTACACACCTCTAGAATCTCTTTTCCCATGGAAACTGAGAAAATAAGCATGTCATAAGCCTCTGTGGATGAAAAGCCACAGTAAGCACTAATCCTATAGCAACTTTTCTTCCTTTAATTATTTCTGGGTGTAACCACACCATGTTTGTGTTTCTCTAATTATTTCTTTAATGTTTTATTTATTTATTTGACAAATAGAGAGGAAGCACCAGTAGCCAAAGCAGTGGACAGAGAGATAGGGGGAGGCAGCCTCCCCCTTAAGCAGAAAGCCTGTTGTGAAGCTCCATCCCAAGACCCTGGATCCAAAGACGCTTAACTGACTGAGCCACTCAGATGCCCTCTAATTATGTTTTAATTGTTATTCCACTTTCTTCAACATATAAAAGTCCTGATGAGGGGCACCTGAGTGGCTCAGTGGGTTAAGCCGCTGCCTTCGGCTTGGGTCATGATCGCAGGGTCCTTTGATCGAGCCCCGCATCAGGCTCTCTGCTCAGCCGGGAGCCTGCTTCCTTCTCTCTCTCTGCCTGCCTCTTTGCCTGCTTCTGATCTCTCTCTGTCAAATAAATAAATAAAATCTTAAAAAAAAAAAAGTCCTGATGAAAATATTTCTCCCAAGCCCACAATTTGTCTTCCTTCAATTACTGAAATAAAAGTCCATAGGGCTGGAACATATCTTTGTTTTCTTGAGGATTTTCCCCCTAATGTTATCAAGATAGATTGGGGAGAAAAGGATGACAAAACAAATCTGAAATCCCAGCAGGGAGACACCGTGAAGACTAATGACACACACATGAAATTCAGCTGGCTGACCGTGACTGGAGCATCAATGGATGAAAAACACAAATGTATCGTCAACCATGAGAGTGATAGAAGAAAAATTGATCAAGGGATTCCTTTTCCTTCTATATACAAAGGTATGTGCATATAAACATGAATATAACCTCCCAGAACTCTTTGTTTCAAAGGGATGACCCTCCATTTTCTGTCAAGTATTAATGAAAACAAGCAAATAGAAATTTTTCTCTAATGTTGTTCCATTTATGTTAATAAATGTCATGCTATTTCTCAATAGAATTCAAATAGTATGGGCTTTGGGGGCACCTGGGTGGCTCCTTATTCAGCTTAGGTCATGATATCAGGCTCTTGAGATCAAGGTGTGGCATTGGGCTCGATGCTCAGTATGGAGTCTGCTTGAGTCTTCTTCCATCTGCCTCTTTCCCCTGTGCTCATTCTCTCTCTTTCTCTCTCTCTCTCAAAATAAATAATAAATCTTAAAAATAAATAGCATGGCCTATGGAACATACAGAGAAAAAATGAAAGGCAAATTCACTTAGCTTTTCTCATGTCAGTTTGATCATCATAAATATTAATGTCATGGTGATATTTTTTATAGTCATTTTATGGATTAAATGAAACAATACACATGAGAGCACCTAGAAATTTCACACAAAAGAAATGTTCAGTGTCCACTTTTGATGATTTTACTTGATCAAGAAATAAGAGCATAACAACAATCTTTCAAGAATGTACTTCTCAGCATCACAGTCCTTCTCACTCCAATCTTGCTCTACTCAAAGTGTAACCCATAAACAATGAGTTATAGGAGACAAAATGTTCATTTGATGGAGCCAAATCACAGATCAACCAGAGGTAGTAATTTGGCTACTGAGGTTTTAGTATTGATGAGAGAACAGAAGGCAAGCTGACATAGCAGAAGCTGACACCCTGCAATAAAGATTTGATGAGGCTTACGTGTTTAAAAGTTCTTACATTCTACACAATGAATATATTTCTTACCATTGGTAAACCTGCTCAGCAAACATTATTGCAGTCCTAGTGAATGCCAGACCTGCAGGATGAACTACTCTCCCAAAAAGGATCACTATAGTAATGCAAATTTATTTTTCGTAATCACTCAGGGTACCTATGATTTAGGCATGATTCGAGCATGGTGTCCCAAAAGAGCTCCATTGGTGTAGACACTGGTCATATTCATACAGTGTCAGCAGACAGAAGAATGTGCTCTGGCCCCACTGTGACCCAGTAATTCATTAGACTCAGTCAAGTCCTGGCATTAACAATACAGAACAAGGCCACAGAGGGCACATAAAGAAGGAATCAGTTTGTGCTTTTCCCTGTGATTCACAAGCACCTTTTTTAAAAAAAATTTTTTATTTTTTATAAACATATATTTTTATCCCCAGGGGTACAGGTCTGTGAATCACCAGGTTTAACACTTCACAGCACTCACCAAAGCACATACCCTCCCCAATGACCATAACCCCACCCCCCTTCTCCCAACCCCCCTCCCCCCAGCAACCCTCAATTTGTTTTGTGAGATTAAGAGTCACTTATGGTTTGTCTCCCTCCCAATCCCATCTTGTTTCATTGATTCTTCTCCTACCCACTTAAGCCCCCATGTTGCATCACCACTTCCTCATATCAGGGAGATCATATGATAGTTGTTTTTCTCTGCTTGACTTATTTCGCTAAGCATGATACACTCTAGTTCCATCCATGTTGTCGCAAATGGCAAGATTTCATTTCTTTTGATGGCTGCATAGTATTCCATTGTGTATATATACCTCATCTTCTTTATCCATTCATCTGTTGATGGACATTTAGGTTCTTTCCATAGTTTGGCTATTGTGGACATTGCTGCTATAAACATTCGGGTGCACGTGCCCCTTTGGATCACTATGTTTGTATCTTTAGGGTAAATACCCAGTAGTGCAATTGCTGGGTCATAGGGCAGTTCTATTTTCAACATTTTGAGGAACCTCCATGCTGTTTTCCAGAGTGGTTGCACCAGCTTGCATTCCCACCAACAGTGTAGGAGGGTTCCCCTTTCTCCACATCCTCGCCAGCATCTGTCATTTCCTGACTTGTTGATTTTAGCCATTCTGACTGGTGTGAGGTGATATCTCATTGTGGTTTTGATTAGTATTTCCCTGAGGCCGAGTGATATGGAGCACTTTTTCATGTGTCTGTTGGCCATCTGGATGTCTTCTTTGCAGAAATGTCTGTTCATGTCCTCTGCCCATTTCTTGATTGGATTATTTGTTCTTTGGGTGTTGAGTTTGCTAAGTTCTTTATAGATTCTGAACACTAGTCCTTTATCTGATATGTCGTTTGCAAATATCTTCTCCCATTCTGTCAGTTGTCTTTTGATTTTGTTAACTGTTTCCTTTGCTGTGCAAAAGCTTTTGATATTGATGAAATCCCAATAGTTCATTTTTGCCCTTGCTTCCCTTGCCTTTGGTGATGTTCCTAGGAAGATGTTGCTGCAGCTGAGGTCGAAGAGGTTGCTGCCTGTGTTCTCCTCAAGGATTTTGATGGATTCCTTTCGCACATTGAGGTCCTTCATCCATTTTGAGTCTATTTTTGTGTGTGGTGTAAGGAAATGGTCCAATTTCATTTTTCTGCATGTGGCTGTCCAATTTTCCCAACACCATTTATTGAAGAGGCTGTCTTTTTTCCATTGGACATTCTTTCCTGTTTGTCGAAGATTAGTTGACCATAGAGTTGAGGGTCTATTTCTGGGCTCTCTATTCTGTTCCATTGATATATGTGTCTGTTTTTGTGCCAGTACCATGCTGTCTTGATGATGACAGCTTTGTAATAGAGCTTGAAGTCCGGAATTGTGATGCCACCAACATTGGCTTTCTTTTTCAATATCCCTTTGGCTATTCGAGGTCTTTTCTGGTTCCATATAAATTTTAGAATTATTTGTTCCATTTCTTTGAAAAATATGGATGGTACTTTGATAGGAATTGCATTAAATGTGTAGATTGCTTTAGATAGCATAGACATTTTCACAATATTTATTCTTCCAATCCAGGAGCATGGAACATTTTTCCATTTCTTTGTGTCTTCCTCAATTTCTTGTACTCTTTCATGAGTACTTTATAGTTTTCTGAGTATAGATTCTGTGCCTCTTTGGTTAGGTTTATTCCTAGGTATCTTATGGTTTGGGGTGCAATTGTAAATGGGATTGACTCCTTAATTTCTCTTTCTTCTGTCGTCACAAGCACCTTTTAAGCAGTGGTGAACAAGCACATAACAACAACTGTGAAGAGTTTTCTATATGCAAGTTGAAATTTCTGAAGTAAAACTTTGTCTTCTTGGAGCATTGAAAAAACAAAAATAAAAATAAAAACAAAAAAACTCACATACCCAAAATGACAACACTTAGTTTAAGGTTGCAAGTCACTAAACCAGGACTTAACACCTAACCCCAGTGCAATTTCAACCCCCCAGAATAGTAACATTTACCCAGTCAACATGGGAATTTCCTGGTCAGTACCAAGAGTTTTCCTGAGGACCCCTTCCATTCCTCTCAGGAGGCTGACCTTACCTAAAGCAATGAATTCTTTGTTAAGAATTTTCTTTTTTCTTCTCGCTCTCTGTGTTCTCATCTCCTTCCTAGATGGGATGCTGTGTGATTCATTGACTGATTTAATAATAGTACCATTAGATCTTTAACATTTATGTAGTTGAATTTTTGTTCTTTTTTTTTTAAAAGATATTTATTTATTTGACAGAGAGAGAGATCACAAGTAGACAGAGAGGCACAGAGTCTTAGCTAATGGTTTCCATAAATTCTACAGAGAGTAGCTCACCATTTTCTGATATACCTGTTTATTTTTCTTTTTTAAATTTTCATTTATTATTTTTCATGACACATCTGTTTATTTCCACCTAGATTACAGATATAAAGCAAAATTACAAAATCTTTATTTTTAAAAGTTTTATTTAATTGACAGAGAGAGATAAAATAAGTGGGAGAGATGAAGAGAGAAAAGAAGACTTCCTGCTGAGCAGAGAGCCTGATGCAGGGCTCCATCCCAGCACCTTGGGATCAGGACCTTAGCTGAATGCAGTTGTTTAACTGACAGAGCCATGGAGGTGGGTCCAAAATTGCAAAATCTTAAAAGCTTCTTTTTGAATCTTGGGGAAATGGCATGGTAACCACCAATTGGAGACCTCCAAAGTATGAAACAGTTTACCATCAATGTCTAATTTATCAGGTCTATAATCCCCAGAACAACTGTTTACTCTTGGGAGGCTTCATGCCTCCTCCCTCTGGACTCTCTGAACACCTGCAGTTGGACTTCATTCCACTGGCAGTATGTGTTGTTAATATGCCCTTGTCATTGTTTGTGTATTTTCTGGATGGGTTTAAGCCTTTCCTTTCCAAGGGGCTAATGCTCTCATTGTGGAAAAGACATGGTTAAAAATGGGTTTCCCCTTGGGGCACACTTTCTGTGATCTCCAGTGATCAAAGCCCCTATTTCACAGGGAAAATCTTAGGAATCTTTAGGAAAACCTTGCAAACTTTCTGGAATTGTCTCTATACAACCTTCGGCTGATCCTTTGTGTCACCTGCTAGTCTGACCAGCTAATATAAGTCTCTAACATTTGATGTTCAAGCCTGTCATCACCAGGTTACAGAAACCTTCTTAGAAAACAATTAAAATTGTCCTCTCAGTCACAGGTTGGAGCCTGGTGATTAGGTATTTTACACACATTGTCAGAGGAAGACACCCCTCGAATCCCAGTAGAAGAGGGATCATACCTAGTGCTCTTCCTGTCAAACAAAAGGTATTAAGCCTCAGGTGCACATCACACAGCTACAGAAGTCTCCATCTGATATCTGGTTCTGCCTAGACTGTGGAGTTTCTGAATCAAATTGAGAGAAAGAAAAGTAGTTGATATCCAAGTAGATTGCTTTCACCTAAACAAGGGTTCACGATTTCATACTTTAACTGAATACGAAATCCTTTCTCCCTCTTTTCTTTTACTCTGGCAATAGCCTATATCTCCCAGGTGATTGTTAAAGGGGTTAAACTCTGAACTTTAGAGCAAATTTTTATTTTGGGATAGCAGAAAACCTAACCTTGGTTCTAATTTTTCTCAAGGTAAATAAGACATCTCAATGGTTGACTCCGTTAAAGATATAGCCTGAGTTAGTATGACTACCAAGAAGCCATCAGGATTCATTCCTTTGGCTGGTACCTACTTCCATGGTTAGGGATAATTGGAAGTGAGGAATGATCAAGATCTTCTCCTCCATTTTAAAAATTGTTGCAGAATCCCTCCTGAAGCAATGGGTACCCAGAAGAAGTCCATAGGCTCTGGACAAAGCAATTCTTTTTTTTTTTTTTTTTTTTTTTTTTTTTTTTTTTTTTCTAAAGATTTTTATTTATTTATTTGACAGAGAGAAATCACAAGTAGGCAGAGAGGCAGGCAGAGAGAGAGAGAGGAGGAAGCAGGCTCCCTGCTGAGCAGAGAGCCCGATGCGGGACTCGATCCCAGGACCCTGAGATCATGACCTGAGCCGAAGGCAGCGGCTTAACCACTGAGCCACCCAGGCGCCCTGGACAAAGCAATTCTTAAAAGCAAGATAGCCCTTGATTATGACTTAGCTGAGCAAGACTAGATCTGTGCTATAGGCAACGATACATGCTATACTCAGGTGAACATTATTGGGGAAGTTAAAGACCAATAACATCAGTTCATGTTGTGAGCCAAGCCATTTGGCTTAACAGAGTGATTCCTTCAGCAGGGGCTTTCTCACTTATTTGATTTTAATTGCTTTGAGCCTTGGGGCCAATGACATCAAATAGCTCTTCAAACATGGGGAATTATCCTGTTTACAGACATCAAAATAATCTGCCTAGTGCTTTATGTTCTCTCAGAAGCTTGACACGCAAATTCAAAGCCAGTAATCTCCAAGCAAATGATCTTTCTAAGACTGGAACATCACAAAGAATGAAGAGAATGACTAACTTAAAAATGGTAAAGCTGAAGTGGTAACCTGTGACTATCACAAGGGTTAAGCAAAAATGTCAAGACATGTGAATATCACCCAGGAGAACATCAACTACTGTGAGAACTTCAGAGAAGTTGCTGAGAGTGGTGTTAATACATTCAGCCTAGTATCCAGCTCTCAGTTAAGCTGAGAGATTATCAAAAGGCAGTGTTGGTAAAAAGGAAGACCACTCAAAATGCACTCACTTAGCTTAAGGCCACAAGTCATTAAAGTCTTCATACCTACCCAGCTGCAGTTTCAACACCTAGAATTGCAGCCTTTAACCAGTTGACATGGGAATTTCTTGGTCAGCACTAGGATGTTTACTCATTGGCCCCATCTATTCCCCTGAGGAGAATGGCCTTGCCTAAAGAAACGGATTCCTTGCTGATAATTTCTTTTTCACTACTATTTTGAAAAACCTCTCTTGTAGGTTTATGGAGTTTCCCTCTACTTGCTGATAGGATGATGCTCAATTCATGAATAGTTTGATAAATACAGACAATTAGATTTTTAAAATTTACTCAGTTGAATTTTTGTTATTTCACATATTCTTAGTTAGTCCAATGATCAAAGTAGAGTTAAACATTTACCTTTGCTTTCACCTAAACTGTGATGAAGAGGAGATGAAATTATTTTAGTGAAAATGTTTGCTGTTGAAGACATAACATGGATGGACTTATTCCTATATTTATTGTATTTATTTATATCCTTTCCTAAAACTAACCAGAGTAAGATTATACAGACAGTCGTAATTTTTTTGTGTGCGGGGGTTCATTTTTTAATTTAAATTCAATTAATCATCATATAGTATATTATTCATTTTATGAGGTAGAGTTCAGTGATTCATTAGTTGTATATAACACCCAATGCTCATTCCATCCAGTGCTCTCCTTAATGCCCATCACTCAGCTACCTGATCCTCTCACTCCCTTCCTCTCCAGCAACCTTCAGTTTGTTTCCTATGATTAAGAGTCTCTTATGGTTTGTCTCCCTCTCTGATTTCATCTTGTTTTGTTTTTCTAGTCTTATTGTATTTTTCCCAGTTTCATTTCTTTTACTAACCAGAATCATGCTGTATGTATTATTCTTTGATATGCTTGTTGGAGATATTTTCAGCCTAGCAATCTCTTTTTATCTGCTATGTATTGCACAGAATTGTCATTATTTGGGTTTCTTTATTCTGCTGTTATAATTATGCACACTCTTGTGCACAAACTTGAGCACAGGGCTGGAATTTAGGTGGAAGTGTGTCACTTTGGGCCCTTGTCAATCTGAGGTGAAGGTATGTTCACTTGGCATTGAGCAGGTGGCAGGCCATGCCTACTGACTCAGGCAGGAGGGTGGCTGGATTGTGGGACTCATAGGCTGATGGCATTATGTGTGATGGGGATGTGGCTGGTTTTGCATTTAACTTATGTTTTCTGGGAAACTCTATCTCTCCTTCTATTCTGAATGAAAGTCTTGCTGGATAGTGTATTCTTGGCTATAGGTAGTTTCCTTTTAGCATTTTCAATATATCTTGCCACCTTCTTCTGGCCTGTAAAGTTTCTGCTGAAAAACCCACAACAGCCTAAGAGGGTTCCCTTATATGTAACTGCTTTCATCTCTCTTGCTTCTTTTAAAATTCTCTCTTTATCACTACTTTTGGCCATCTTATTTACTTTGTGTCTTGGTACAGACCTCTTTGGGTTGGTTTTGTTGGGGGCTCTTTGTACCTCCTGGATCTGGATTTCTCTTTCCCTCTCCAGATTCAGGAAATTCTCAGCTATTATTTATTCAAATAAATCTTTCATCCCCTTTTCTCACTCTTCTCCTTCTGGGATCTGTATCATACAACTGTTATGCCTGACAGTGTCACTGAGTTCCTTGGATCTATTCTCATTTATATACTTTTCTTCCCTCATCTGCTCAGCTGGATTACTTCCCTTTACTCTGTCCTCCAGGTTGCTGATCTCTTCTACTTCCACTTATTTGCTATGTATTTCAGTGGACTTTTATTTTCATTTAATGAAAATCCATGATCTCTAACTGGTTCTTTTTTAGGTCTCCTATCTCTTTATGGAGGGTCTCATGGCAAGTATCTTCATAAGAATTACTTTAGCTCACTATCAGACATGTTAACTTATTTCCGTTTTTGGTGGGTTTTTTTTTAGGTCTATTGTTATGATTTTGCTCTACTCTTTCATTTGGGACATATTCCTCTGTCTCCCCACTTTTCCTAGTGCTGTGTATGTTTCTATGTATTAGGAAAGTCAGCTATGTCTCCCACACTGAAGTAGTGACTTTATAAAGAAGAGGTCCTGGAGTGCCTGGCAATGCAATGTCTCCTTTTCACCAGAAAATGGTGCTTCTGGGGTGTCTCTTCTGTGTGTTGTGTGCACCCTCCTGTTGTGGCTGAGAAGTGTTTGCCTTCAGACCAGCTTGCAATGACTCTTCGCCTGTTGTAGGCAGAGTCCAGTGCCTATAGTGTTAGTGAGTTGGTCTGGGGCTGCCTTGGGCTTGAATTGGTTGAGGTGTTTGCCAGAAATGAAGTAGCACCAAACTGCAGGGCACTTTCTTATGTTGTCCTCTGAGAAGCTTTTGTTGGTATGTGGGGCCAGCAGTTAGACCAGCTGCCTATCTCCAGCCCACTGCTGGGGCCACAGAGTGGTGTGTCGTTGTCTTCCCCTCTCTCTGGAGCAGGACTCACTGTGGAGTGCTGTTGGCCCTTGTCTGTACAGCTTGTGTGTTGCCAGGCTTGTGGTACTGCTTTAATGGGATCTTGCCAAGAATGATCAGAGGAGGTGGATCTGCTTCACTGGCCTCTTATCTATGTTGGGCTGCAGAGGATCCCAGCAACCCTAATTTGTTATTTCTACAACTATCTATCTATCTATCTATCATCATCATGTATCTATCTATCATCTACCATCCATCTACCCATATAGCCACAACAGAGACAATGTCAAAGAAAGATATAAACAATGGAATACTTGTTCTCATTTCTTTTAGAGCTTGCTGCTATTAACTCCAAAAAAGCTTCTCTGAATGATGAAAATGGTTTGTTTTTAATCTATGTTTGCCTTTATGTTATGCTATAACATTTTCCCATCTGATCAGCATAACTGTTGAACTTCCCTGGTCAGGGAGAAAACTCAGAATGGCAGGATCTTGCAAAATACACTGAGTGATATTTAAAGTCAAACCATCATTTTTCAGGAGTGTCCTTTACAAATGTTGGTTTAAATGTGTTCTGAATTCCTTCAGCAATGAACTTCATTCATTTTTGTAGCTTTTGTTTCTACTGACTGAGGAAAACACATTATCAAGTTGCTTCTAAATTTAAAAGAAAAAAAAATTGTTCTTGCTGGTAGTTAATAACATGAACTGACAGAGAACTTCTTGTACAGAAGGTGTTGTGTTGAACTGTGAGTGCATTTTGTTTAGTTCCTTAATACTCGCTATGAAAAATTTTATTCCCACTTTACACATGAGGTCACTGAACTGAAATTATTTAAGTCTCCACACCATACAGTGAGATCTATGGCTTCATCCCAGACCATCCAAATCTAGAGTTCATATACTACCTTAGTTTTTATTCTTCCTGAAATCCCAAAACCAAGGTCCTAAGACAGGTGCACACATGAAGAGGGGATGTGAGTTTAGGGCTTCAAGTGCCACAGATTGGACTTAAAATCCACTCTTTTAATTATAAGTTGCATGAATATGGTTAAACTATTTACATTTCCTGAACCCATCAAAAATGACACAAATAACACCTAACTCAGTCATAGAAGATATAATGTGACATATGTGAAATGTCTAGCATAGGTATCTCACTTAGCTGCTACATCATTAAGTACTAGCTCCTGGCTCTTTCTCCCCACATAGGAACAAAGGTAGTGATGAAGAGCTTTGGTTCTAGCTCTGCTGATCCACTCTCCTTGTTCAATATCAAGAAACTTCTGGGCTCTGATCTTCATCATCACCATCATCCAACTTTATAGTTTTGCTTAATCATTTTGATGTCTTGGTTATTTATTGCACATGGAGGTGCAGAATTAAAGAGCAGTTGAGAAAGTGCTTTTGAATATGGTGTTGCTGAAATTGAAATCTGGATTCTAGTACTTACTAGTTACATGAAATCAGGCAAATGGCTTCTCTCCTGGTCCTGAGTTTATTGTAATATGGGAATGAAAATAATAATCTCATAGGTTATTGAAAAATTAAATATGGTTTAAGCTTTGCATTAAAAGTTCTCAAAATTAGTGACATTTTAAAAATTTTTAAAAAATTTATTTTCAGTGTAACAGTATTCATTGTTTTTGCACCACACCCAGTAATCCATGCAATCCGTGCTCTCTCCAATACCCACCACCTGGTTCCCCCAACCTCCCACCCCCCCACACCCCTTCAAAACCCTCAGATTGTTTTTTAGAGTCCATAGTCTCTCATGGTTCACCTCCCCTTCCAAGTTCCCTCAACTCCCTTCTCCTCTCTATCTCCCCTTGTCCTCCATGGTATTTGTTATGCTCCACATAAGTGAAACCATATGATAACGGTTGCCAAATTGTGGAAAGAACCAAGATGCCCTTCAACAGACAAATGAATAAGGAAGATGTGGTCCATATACACTACGGAGTATTATGCCTCCATCAGAAAGGATGAATACCCAACTTTTGTAGCAACATGGACAGGACTGGAAGAGATTATGCTGAGTGAAATAAGTCAAGCAGAGAGAGTCAAAATTAGTGACATTTAATTTGTACTTATTCTTATTTAGAGACATGGTGGGGACAAAGAAATATTAAAAGCTCTTTATTGCCAATGCCTTTTTCCCAATGGATTCATTCATTATAAACAAAAAAGGTTGTGTTTTTTAACTTTTTAGGACTTTGGAAATCCCAGGTGAATTTCACAAGTGTTTGACTGACTTGACCTGAAAAGTTGGTTCTGAGTTGTCTTGGTGGTGGTGATGGTGGTGGTGGTAATGGTGATAGAGTTGTTTATTACCCAGTTGTGCTGGTGTGAGAGTGTCACTTCAATCTAAGTCATCAGAAATGTATACTAAACAACACATGAAATTAATAAAATGTTCCTTTTAGAGCAGCTGCAGCTCATGAACACATCTGCCTACTACACGTACCTCCTCCTCTTCCTAAAGAGCCTGGTCTACTAACCAGCATGGTCATCTATCTACTTGGGAGACCAGCAATCTATGCCAATGAGAAGAGTTCCTAACACAATGCTTCCCATTGGCTATTGTCCTTAAAAGTGTCTGCTGAGGATCTAGTGGGACTTCTTTTGGAGACTGGGTATTTCAGTTCACCTGTGTCTTTTTCTACTGTGTCACTGTTGCATTACCGGTTTACAAACCACTAGGCATACAGAAGCTTTCAGTCTGCATCAAGAACAAATTCCGCCATGACTCAGCGTTTGGACCAGGGGGCATCAACAGGGGCTTCAACACTGCTCTCTCTCCTTAATGTCCACCAGTTCCTCAGCCACCCTGTCCCCATGCCTCTGAGTACAGCCAACATGCATCTTCTTGTCATGTCCTCAAGGGGCCCTTTAACCACATGTTTGCCTGTAAGTCTTTTATTTTATATACCTGGAAGCCACCATACTTGTTACCTGAAGTTTGTAGTATTTTTCATAATAGGAAAAATAAAAACAATCAAAAGTCTACTTTGGTCTCTGTGTACTTTCATTTGGTGCAATCTAATTGAGAGTCCAATGTAAGGGACAGCGTGACAACTGAGGCTTCCAATTCAGCATTGGTTGTAGGAATGGTCAATTCTACATTTCTAATTCTTGGCCTGAGATAGTCCTTATGATGTCTCCTTTGAGGCATTGGCCCCAGGGAAGCCACAGCCAGTGAAGGTGCCCAGGTTATTTTTCCTTCAAAGGTCAGGAGATTCAGACTCATTTGGTTAAGATGCTCTGGTGGTGACAGTATAACATGTCCTATGAATGGTGGCTGTGCTCTGACCTAGCTCAATGTTTCACAGGCATTGTGTTTCCTGATATTACGAGAATCCCATGAGAGCTGCACTAACACAGGAAAAATAGGGTGTTGGAGGGGTTAAGTGCTTGGACTCTAAACCCCATGTGCCTGAGCTTAAATCGTGGTTCTATAGCTACCTGAACTCTCTGTGACATAATTTCTCATCTGTAAAATGGAGTTACAGTGATTAATTTCCTGGAGTTGTGTGGATGAGATGAGGTAATTTTGTTGGGTGCATGCCAGTCTCAACAGCATTAGCATCTACTCTTGGCAACTCTACTTTAGAACTAATAGAAATATACATGTGTACACACTACAAGTTGGACACTTATTTACATGTATGTGTATTTCTAAAAGCACGGGTATAAAACAAAATGTTCCGTGTGTGGGAAGTTGGTAAAAAAAAAAAAGTATTGCTTGTTTATTTTTCTACTTTTGTTAATGAACACACTTAAAGATATGCATTTTATATATTAGAATTCAAACAATATCTCATCTAAAAATAGGAAGGATTTTTGGTTTATTTATAATCAATTTCAGCTCCTGTGAAATAGGTGCTTTTGGAAACCAAGTAGATGTTCCCTTTGGAAACAACAAAGACATAGCAAATAAAGGAAGAGGAAATTTAATTTTGATCTACTTCTTGATTTCTCAAAAATTTGTTCAGACTTCTTTGGACAAATGCCTGGGTCTCTACTTAGAGATCTGGAACTATTTCTGCAGGTGGGAAACATGGAGGCGAGGAAGGAAAAACTAGAAAATGAAGGGAAACTGTGTGTGCTGATGTCACTGTTGGGGCTCAGTAAGCTGTGTCACCTGTGGTTTCCAACTCTTAGCACCTTCCTTCCCCAAATGGACCTGGGCTGCCTGGACTGGGAGGTACAGAGAGGGGGAGGGTGGTGGTGCAGGAGATTGTGTTGGCGGCAGGAGGACACTAGTGTGGTGATGGCATTTTATTTTCTCAGGCTTTTTTGTTGACATGTTCTGTCAACTGTGGTTGATTTGTGGGAAATGCTTGAAATAAAACCGGCCTCTGCTGGGTGGGGCTGTGTAAGCAGTGGCTCAGGTATTGAACGATAAAATAGAGACAGTTAAACCACAGCCAGCTTTGTTCACTTCCAAAAGGCCACAGGAAGTTTAAAGAACATATCCATCTGCACATGCATGCTCCTGCTGTCAAACATACTCTCAGGCTGTGGGTGAGAGGTCCCCATACTTTATACCAAAGTTCAATCATAGCTGCTATGTGAGTTAAGATCATATGCCCAGGACTGCTGAGACACTGCACACTAAGTCCACTCGGAGGGTCTCATTTTGTCAGTGTAGGCAGGGTAACACCAGACCTGTGCCCAAGCACACCTGAAGCTACAAGCTTAGGTCAACTATTGACATCACAACAGCAGGTCCTTCTTTCCTCACAAGAACACAGACATATGGAAGCTTTGAGTTCAACTGTGTCATTGAGTATTATAGACTGAGTCATCTCAGTCTATCTACAGGGAGAAGTGACTGTAGAGTGATCTGAGCAAGCCTCAGTTATAGACATGCACATTAGGTAAGTGTGCTAGAGGTAGAACAGAGGACGGCTACTCGTGATGTGAGCAGAAAGGGCATGGGTCACTGCCGTCACTCCATCCAAGTACTACAGAGATAAGGTTTCCACTCCTGTATCCAGTCTGTCCAGTACTTGGGGAAACAAAACCCTATTACTGAGATCACCACCCTAGGATTTAACAGTCTGACTTCACAGCACATTCTCATCATAGACTTCACTTCTCTTGTTCTATACTGAGAACCAACTTCTGGGTGAGCCTTAGCTTATATGAGCATGGGCCCCATGCTACTGGTTTAGCCCACTATGTGTGGGAGAGAGGTCTATCTCAAGATAAATTATACACTCACATCCAGTTTAGGCATCATCTGTGGGCCTAGTGTACATGTGACTCCCCTCCTGACACAGGATATTCTAACTGACCATATCACTGAGTTCTTGGGATTTTGGTGCCAAGGCCAGAAACTTCAGACCCTCCTTGTCCTTTTCTCCACCGTAAGAAACTCCTGGTTAAACCTCAGCTTCCCACAGCCCTCCTGGGGTCACTTCTGTATTTAGTCCATTCTCAGTAAAGCACAGATGGAACTGATCTGAAATGCACAAATGTACATTTGACCCTGTCATTAAATTCTCTGATTATCTCTTCAGGAAATATGTCTGAGGAAATAATATTTGTTTTCCATTAGGTACATTTTTTTTCTCTAAAATCAGAAAATATCTAAATGTCTGAGAGTGGAAGAAAAGTTGAATATTTATTATATTTCCAACTAATATTTTCCATCCACTTAAAATTACATTTATGTAGTATACAATAACTTGGTAAATCCTTTGCTATCAAGCAAAAGCAAATACATAACAAAAAATACTATATATCCCATGGGACCATATTTATTAAAATAAAAACCTAATACATGTTTGCAAATCAGAAAGAAAAGAAGAAAATAGCCAGATGATTTCAATCATTTCTGGATATTCTAGAATTTCTACAGCAAACTGACTTTATTACCTTTACATTATAATTTTTTTAAAGATTTTATTTATTTATTTGACAGAGAGAGATCACAAGTAGGCAGAGAGGCAGCCAGAGAGAGAGGAAAGGAAGCAGGCCCCCTGCTGAGCAGAGAGCCCGATGTGGGACTCGATCCCAGGACCCTGAGATCATGACCTGAGCCGAAGGCAGCGGCTTAACCCACTGAGCCACCCAGGTGCCCCTACATTATAATTTTTAAGTATTGGCCATATGGCCACAATTATATGAACATATAGAAACAAAATGAGAAGGAGACAAACTGTTAACAGCGATGTGGTCACAGAGTTTGAAGGAAAGGTTCTCTGATTATTGTTCTATGCACATTTTTACAAAAAGCATGTGTTACTCTCACAGTCAAAGAACATAAAAAGGGTAGCCATGGGACAACCAAAGTAGCAGGTGAGGGATAGAGTCTGCTCACACACAAAAGCAGCAGCCTGCTTCACAGTTGCTTTCCTCTCGTCAGGTGATACACCTTGCCTGCATTAAAGCCAAGAGCCTCTCAGGTACAGGAGAATAAACAGCAGAGAGTCTTAAGAAAAGATTACATCCCATATCTTAACCTCACAAATGACACACAGTTCAGATGAAGTCTGTGGTAACATATATAGATAAAGTCCTCACTGTTGGGAGGCTTCAAGTTCCAGCTTATTAAACTGCTGTAGAGACACTGGGGGAGATTAAATATATTCTCACTTGGAAATGAGTCTGAGGAAGATGATCATACCACATCTTCATATTTCTGGCCTTATTTTTCACCTGTCAATCTAATGGCATTGAGCCACAAGGAGCTGACGTGTCTTTGGATTATTTGAAAGTCCTTGATAAAGGCAAACATTTAAATAAAACATAGTAATATGTATACTTTGCATAATTTAAAAGTGAATGTTAGCAAGGCTCTCTGGCTATGGTCAATAAATCTTCTAAAAGACACCAACTATAAAACTGGACTAAATCAACAAAACTAACCATTTTAGTGGTTGGAAATGCCCAAATACATACAAAAACTGAGAATTATTTATGCTTAAAAAGCTGCAGAATTCACAGAACAATAGTAGTGTACTTGCCTACAGTGGCTCCCATTCTTCCCCCTCCCAACACCCAACATCATAGGCAAAAAGGTTTTTCTAAGATAGGACAGGCCATGAGAACTGGTAGGAGAGGTACACAGTGTAAAACCTGAGTTAATCTGGGGTGAGAAGTGATGTGAAGGGGAGCAGACAAGCTGTGTGCTGTACAAACAGGAAGGCTAGGGGCTCTGCTGATCCATGATTGTTGTCACTCCTGCAGCAAGCATGTGTTTGGCTGAAGCTGTGTGTGTGCTTAGAGACTCAAAGAAGCCCAAGCCAGACACACACTGATGGTTGAGCTTGAAGTCACTGGGACATGTGGAGGATCCATGAAAAGACTCAGAAAAAGTCTAAGCTGAGAAGACTTACACTTTAGCACGTACAATCTATAAGCTAACTGCATAAAATAGAAATGTGTACCCAAGACCTACAACAAAACCATTTGCCAGAAGTGAAGACTTAAGTTGGTGGGACACACCCCTAAGTAATCTTGGCAACCATAAAGCTATGTAGATGCAGAGTGATTCCCAGGAAGCTAGGCTGAAAACTAAAATAACTAAAAAAGAAAACAGGAAAGTCATGAGCGGTCATATACTGCAGGAGATAGACTATCATGGATTAAGCCAAGCAACTTCCTCAGCATGCAAACAGCAATGAAAGGAACCTTCTGGAGAAAATTCACAATCTCAAGTTGCTACAATATATTTTCAACAAAATATTTTTTTTAAACAATAATAAGACCATCAAAGAATCATGAAAGTGTGACAATTGTTTGGCCAGGGGTGGGGGGGGAACCCTACAACTCAATACGAACTGTTTCATTGAGGTGTGCAGTTACTCTCTTTAACAGACAAATACTTCGAAGTGGCTATAACAAATGTGTTAAAAAAAATATAGAAAACCATGTTTAAAATACTAAAGGAAAATATAACAAAACATCAACAAATAGATATTCTAATGAAAAATACCAAAATCACAAAACACAACATATATTTAAAAAAATAAAATCTGGAATAGAAAAACTTTTAAGCTGAAGTGAAATATTCACTAGAGGACTTCAAGAAAATATTTCCATTTCCAGAGGAAATAATCTCAATACAGGGAACATCTTCAAGCTGATAAAGGGCATCTGTGAAAATCCATAGCTGACATCATACTTAGTGTTGAAAGACTGAATGCTTTTTCCATAAGACAAGAAACAGAACAGAGATGTCTGCTCTTGACAATTTTTATTTAACGTGGTATTAAAGGTTCTAGACAGTGCAACCAGAAAAGATATAAAGATCTTTAGCAGATTGAAAAGGATGACATCACCCACAGATGACATCACCCTGTATGTAGATAATTCCATAGAACCTGCATGCACATAAAACCAAAAAAATAACTCATAAACATGGTCAGTATCATCACAAGGCAAACACTTAAAGTACAAAATAGGAGCTGTATTTTCCATACTAGCATGAACAACTTGAAAATAAAATTTAGAAAACAATTCCATTTATAACAGAACCAAAAAGAATAAAACATTTAGGAATTAATTTAACAAAAGAAGAGTGGGGCTCCTGGATGGCTCAACTGGTTTAGCGTCTAGCTTGGTCTGCTTAGGTCATGATCCCGGGGTCCCAGGATCCAGTTCTGCATTGGGCTCCCTCCTCAGCAGGGAGCCTGCTTCTCCTTTTCCCTCTGCCTTCCACTCCCCTTGCCTGTGCTCTCTTTCTCTGTCAAAACAAAACAAAACAAAACAAACAAAACAAAAACAAAAACAAAAACTTTAAAAACAAAGCAAAAGAAGAGCAAATCTTGTAAGTTGAAAATTACAAAACAGCACAGAGAAAAATTAAAGAATATCTGAATAAATGCAGAGATAGTTCAATCTTTGGATTAGAAGATTCAATATTGTCAGGATGGCAACTCTTACCAAATTCACTAAAGAATCAATGCAGCAACCATTCGAGCATAATTTAACAAGCTTGCAGTAAAATTAACACGAAAACCTGAACACCTAGAATAGACAAAATAATTTTGAAAAAGAACAAAGTTGGAGAACTGATGTGATCACTCTGCAGAAGCAGTGGGAGGAGGGGTGCACCCAAAGTTTAATCAGTTTAATGAGACTGATGATGCCGCAAACACAGAGAGTGTGGAAAGCTTCGTCACTGACACATGAGGTCCTGGGGGCAGAAGGGTGGGCCTTTCAAGCAAAGTCTCACAGCACCTGATTTCAAAGCTACAGAAAGATTAAGTTACAAAATTTAGCCAGTGTTCTGCTGGCACAAAGAAACATAGAGGTCACTGGAAGAAAACTGAGAACCCAGAAGTAATCTCTTGTGTTTATGGTCAACTGTGATAACTGTGCTGAGTTAATTCAGTGCAAGATGAAATAGTATTTTCAACAAATGGCTCAGCTACAACTAGATAACTGAAGGCAGAAGAATGAACTAATTTCCTTACCTACTCGATATATAAAAATTATTTACCATGGACCATAAACTCAGTGGTAGAGGTAACACTATAAAATCTCCTAGAAGAAAACATGGAATCTTTGTGATACAGGATCAAGGCAAAGAATTCTTCGATATGATCCCCAACACATTATCCATCAAAGAATACATTTTGACAAACTGGACATCATCAAAATTCAAAACATGTGTTTCAAAAGTCTCCACAAAGAACATGAAAAGACTCTTGCCTGAGACAAAAAAATTGTGCATCTGATAAAAGACTTTTACTTAGAATGTATAAAGAACTCCTACAAAACAGTAAGAATGAACATACTTAAAAATAATAAAAAGATTTGGGACGCCTGGGTGGCTCAGTTGGTTAAGCAGTTGCCTTCGGCTCAGGTCATGATCCCAGCGTCCTGGGATCGAGTCCCACATTGGGCTCCTTGCTCCGCAGGGAGCCTGCTTCTCCCTCTGCCTCTGCCTGCCACTCTGTCTGCCTGTGCTCGCTCTCACTTGCTCTCTCTCTGACAAATAAATAAATAAAAGATTTTTTAAAATAAATAAATAAATAATAATAAAAAGATTAAAATACACACTTCTCCAAAGAACATGAATTACTAATAAGTACATGAAAGTATTTTCAACATTCAGTTCCTGAAAACCACAAGGAGACACCACTTCACACCTGCTATAATGTCTGTCATCAAAGAGACAACCCTCAGTGAGAAGAGGGAGAAACAAGCTCTTTGTGTACCTTTTAAAGTATAAATAGCATAGTGTTCTATTAGTTTCAGGTGTACATTGTAATAATTCAACAGTTCCATGAATTACTCAGTGCTCAACACAATGACTGCCCTTAATCCCCTTTACTATTTTCCCTATCCCCCCTCCCACCACCCCTCTGGCAACCACCAGTTTGTTCTCTGTGAGTCTGTTTTTGTCTCTCCTTCTCCTTCTTCTCCTCCTCCTCCTCCTCATTCTTCTTCTTCTTCCTCTTCTTCTTCTTCTTCTTCTTCTTCTTCTTCTTCTTCTTCTTCTTCTTCTTCTTCTCCTTCTTCTCCTTCTTCTCCTCCTTCTCCTCCTTCTTCTCCTCCTCCTCCTTCTTCTTCTTCTTCTTCTTCTTTTTAAGGTTTTATTTATTTATTTGACACAGAGCACAAGTAAGGGGAGTGGGAGAGTGAGAAGGAGGTTCCCTTCTCAGGCATCCTGATGTGGGACCTGATCCGAGGACACTGGAATCATGACCTGAGCTGAAGGCAGACTCTTAACTGACTAAGCCACCCAGGCGTCCCTTTCTTTGTTTCTTCTTTTGATTCTTACCTTCCACATATCAGTGAAATCATATGATAGTTGTCTTTCTCTGTCTGAATGATTTCACTTAGCATTATGCTTTCTTAGCCACTAATGTTGTTGCAAATGGAAAAATCTCATTCTCTTTTGCAGTTGAGTAACGGTCCATCCTATATATACACTAAGAGGAAAGAAAGTCTCACACATGGCTGGAAGGTATGTAAAATGGTATGACAACTTTGGAGAACAAAGATCTTTGACAGCTACTTGAAACATTAAACAGAAACTGACCAAAAGACCTAGTGAATCCTTTGCTAGGGATCTCTCTAAGATAAAAACAAATGTCCCCCCAAAGACATGCACATCAAAAGTCAGAGTAAGACTAACCATAATAGCAAAAATTGGTAACAATTCTAACGTCCACCCACTGCTGAAAAAACGAACTGCTGATATCCATGCACTGGAATAGTATTCAACAACACAAAGGAACAAACCACTTATATATGCCAAAACATGAATTATCCCCCCAAACATTAACATTACGCTACGTAGAAGAAGCAAGATGTCAAAAAAAAAAAAAAATCTCTCTACTGTATGATTTAATTTCTATTAATTGCCCAATAGGGCAAATTTACAAAACAGAAAGCTGATCAGTGGTTTATCTAGGACTGAGGAACAGGGATCAACCGCAAGTAAATAAATTTTTTGGTTAATAAAATTATTCTAAAATTGTATTGTCATGTTGGTTTAATAGTATAAATTAACTAAAGTCATGTAATTACAAATATACAATGGATGAATTTCATGATATGCAAATGATGCCTCACTAAATTTGTTTTTCTTAAATTCAGCTTAAGTAATACCTTTATCAGTGATGCCTCCAGACTTGACAAAATTTTTACTAAAACATAGAAAAACTGCATTTCAACTCTACTGACTATTTGTAAGGTGACTCTATAATTGTTCATTTAAGCAAGAACACTTCAGTAAGATTAGAGGCATTCTGATAATAATTACATAGGGCCACAGAAGTTAGCCAGACTAACCGAAGCAAACCAGCATGTGTGACTGATCACTTTTAGAAGTAGTCAAATTCAAATTTCAGTGCTTTCATTGACATTTGCTTAGCACAGTTTACATTTTGTAATTGAGCTATTCTTTTAAATCAGTCTTCCCACAGCTCAGGACGTGACAGACTAACTTTTTCTCAGCATCACGAGTGGTTCACTTCAGCTGTCTGACCCCATATAACACCTTCAGCCAATCGTCTGATAGAGGATTGTGCTTCCTCCTTCCTTCCGTTGAAAACATGGGGAAGCAGGACATGGTCAGACCGACATACGAACCTGCAAACAGACTCTCTTCATGTTCTTTCAAAGTATGTATACAAAAAAGGTGCTAATTTTCCAAATCCCAGTAATAAAACTCAACCCTTTCCTTTACAAGGACAAATGCTAACATTCTAATTTTAACCGTTGGTGCCTTTGATGTTTTTCCTTCTCTTCTCATCCCTTCCTTCCACAGCTATCCATCTACTCCCTGCCATTGCTGCACTCACTAGGTGCAGGAGAAAGAAGATCAGGAGAAGGCCAGCAGCCCCCAGAGGCCCTCTCCTCCACCAAGGGCCCAACAGCGCTGGATCTGTCCCAAGGCAGCAGGAGCCCAGACCCCTGTCCTGTTTCATTTGTAGCCACTGGCTGAACGAGCCTGCTGTGCTTTAGAGTCGAATCTTGCCTTCTTGGAACCTTATTCCAATAATAGTTTTAATTTTAATAACTTCATAATTTTAATGTTCACACAATGAAAATATAATACAGTAAAGTCAGTTGAATGAGCTTGAACACTCATTCTCTGCCTGCTACTTACCTGCTTTTTGTCTTGAACAAAGAACAACACCCTGACAATGTTTCTTCTAGCTCAGCTCCACGATCCAACGAAATGGTAATGCTGCCAACCACCACTAGGTGGGGGTAAAAGTCAGAGGCTGGAAGGCAATCATGGATTCAGAACTGGAAGCTTGATGAAGAATGTCTAAGGAGATACTCCTCACATTATTATTACCCTGCTGCTATGAACTTCTAATTTAGTAAATAGATTGCTACTGAGAAATTTTATTACTCTTAGGAAAATAAAACCTGTGCAAAAGCATGAACTATATGTGAACTTCCATTTTTCAAAAAGAAAAATCTTGGAACATACAAAATAATATCTCCAAACAATAACCCTTATAGTGAAGTATGCTAAAGTTTAATACTATCTGAGATTGTGCTGGTGGAGAAAGAGATTTTCTGCTGGCTCATATCTGTATTTCTTATGACTCTGTTGCTTTCATGTTTAAAACATGTAAGTTAAACTTACTTTTAGATCTAATACAAATAGTCCAGAATACCAAGTCAAATGGAGTTTCCCTGATTTGCTGTCCCATGGCTGTGCCTGTGATCACTCACATGAGTCTTTCTGCCTGGAATCTGCTGCACTATCGTGTGTGTGTGTGTGTGTGTGTGTGTTTCATTACTTACTGAGCTCAATGCTGGGAATAACATAACGCAGTCTCTAACCCAGTTTACTATCCCAGTGGTGGAAACAGGCCAGGTCAGTGCTGAGGGCAGTGCAGTCGGCACACATGACAGGGCTGGGGGAGAGTTCCTAAGGAAATGCAGAGAAAACCCTCCCAGCAGCCAGAGGGTGGGGGTGGGGTGGGAGAAGCCTTCTCTCCTGGCAGTGGAGAGTAGGATTGCAGAGGAAAGGTGTGAAAAACAAACTGCATGGTGGCCTGATGGGTGAGGGTGTGTAACATTTTTAGGAAAGCTAAAAAGACAACACAAGGAGACAGTACTGGGAGGTTGGACAGCTGGGTTAGGTTGGTGAAAATGGTGCTTGCTGCCAGACCAAGGACCCATCACTTCCTTTATCCTTTCTGCCACTGAAGGATTTCAGGCAGGAGGAGATGGAATCAGTGCTGCATTTCCATAAATACTGAGAGCCCCCACATAGATTAGTTGTGAGTGTGGACTCTAGCACTGAGCCGGAGTTCAAATCCTAGCTCCACCTCTCACTCTTGTATGGCCTTGCACAAATTATTCCCTTCCCTGTGCCTCAATCTGCTCATCACTGAAACAGGCTGATGAGACTTTCACCTCCTACAGTGGATTGTGGATCCCGTGGAACAATGCAGGGTTCTATGTCCTATGGCGCTCTGGTGGGGCAGGGAGAGGCTGACTGAGGCAGGGAGACAGGAGCTGGTGCAGGAACCACAGCAGGAAGAGCTGGATGGAAGGTGGAGGAAACAGGACGTGGTACAAAGCAGGAGACACAGGAGGCAGGAACACAGAGGATGGAAATGGCAGGTGACCAGTGGGATGGGGGCCTGAGAAAGGGCAGCTCCCCAGGGAGGCTCTGGTCTCTGTCATGGGCAACCTGGAGGACAGCGCTTCCGCCTCACACAGGGGGTCCTGGAGAATGGTCAGGTGAGGGGATGACAGGGAATAAGAGAGCATCAAGACCCTTCCTCTGCTCTTCTCTGTCTTCTGAGATGCAGATCACACATCGCAGAGTCTTTGACCCTCGGTTACATTTATTTTACACTCTGGGTCTCACCACGTCCCATAGAAAGACCTCATCTCACTTATTTTCTTATCCTCAATGCCTGCTGTGTGTTGAGGAGTAGAGGGAAGTACGGAAGGGGAGGGAGGGCTGAGTTTTTGAGTGATGGATGGAAACAAAATGATAATCACATATTTTATCTGCTTCAGATGTAAGAAGAGAAAAAGAACTCAACAAAAAGTGGTATTTTGAAATCTCTTGACTAAAAAGCATTTTGTTAATACACTGTGAAAGAGCTCTAGAAGGAGAGATTCCTTCTAGTTTAAAGACTTGCCTGTTAGTCATGTGATTGACACCTATTTATAGCATCTTTCCCTGGGGCATACCTTCCTCCCTGCAGAAATCAACATCAACAAAACCAAAGCAAATCAAAAAACCAGGTTAAGTCAGACAAATGGCCTAAAGAATGCATTATTTTTTTTTACAGAAATGTCAATTGCGAAACATAATAAATGGGATTCCTTTTATAAATGTATAAAATGTTATTCAGATGGTGAAGAAATACTTATTCAATAAAACGGTCCCTGCCCAAAAGGAAAGAATTACAAGAGGATAAAAGGAGGAGGAAGCTGGATGTGGGAGCTCAGCACACTGGCACAGGATGAGAGGGACCATCACAGTAAGCCTCACGGCCCCAGGGGGGGTGACACTGGGAGATGCTGGAGGAAGCACCTGGCCTACTGCACTATAGACCATGAAAATACAGGCTGTTGTATCTTGTTTCATTCATCCTGTGTTCTGCTGTATTTGTTCCCTTAAATTTGGTTGAATCACAAAAGCATTCAAGCCTCAGTCACATTAATAGTTGATATGTTTACAACCAAGCTCAATTTGATGTTTGCACACGATTACAGAAGCAACTTCCGTTAGTTCTCTCTGCCGCTGCTCCAGAACAGGTTTTCACAGAAGAACAGAGAGTGCAGAATAGAAGATTTACCTTGATCTGAGTCTGGTGATTTACAATCACTCTTCAATAATAATTCTGTGTTTGTAGATTTCTGCCCTATAGATGAGATGACCCAAAGTAAAAGCATTTACAAGGTAATTTTCCTTCAATGTAACTTGAGGTTTTAACCACGCTGAAGATTCTCTAGGATGTGAGACCTTCTTTTCCTATTAAGCAGGGCAAACTGAGCCAGATGCTGACAGAGCGTAACCACAGCATGTGTGGAAACGGCCTGGGTCTCTGCATTGAGCCTTGATCATGTCAGAGGAAGAAGGCGGGGGTGGCCCCTGGGCTTCCACTCAGGCCATCATGCGAGCAGAATTGCAGCCCAGTAATGCACCAGGCAGCTCAGTCCATCATGGGGCTTCCTAGTCTACGTCCAGGTGTCTCAAAGCCCACTGGTGATGATAACAGTCCGGCAGGGCTTAGGATCCCACAGCACTAAGAATCCCTCCACTCCTCACAGGAGGATGGGGGAGGCCTGAGGTGACTGAGCATTTGTCTGGCTGGCTCTCTCCCTCCTCCCTTTATGTTCCTCCCTCACCCACTACTCGTCACCTCCAGGCACCACCTGTGCTAATGGTGGCTCCGCAAAGCCACTGCCTGCTCTATGGAAGCCACGAGAGACTCTGGAGAGTCACTGACTCTTACAGTTGCTGCCTCAGCTCAGCCTGCCTGGTTTCCCTCTCTCTGTCCTTGCGGAACAGGGCTTTGAAGATGCACAGAGGGTGAAGTGTCCTAGGACTGGGGTCATAGGACAGAGAAGTGCTGGATGTTTTAGGTGTTGGAATGTCCTTTCCCCCCAGGGCTCACACTGTTTTTTGGGAAGCCTGGCCTGACAGCTGGAGAGAGGAGCCATGTTCTCTCCTCATCCTGTTTTCCATCTGTTCTGGGTTTCTGCTGGGTTGGATGAAGGATGGAGACCTGAAAGCCAACACACCCCCCTGAATATGGAATTAAATGATGGGGGAAAAAAGCCAAAAGCCCCTGAGAGAAAAGCTGGAAGGACAGTCGTGACCAGGAGAGATAATTGCAGTCTCCAGGAACTCACACTGGAAAACGAGGCTTCACCATTATAGACAGTGATGGTACAGAACATGTGGGAAGCTGGACCTGTGACAGGATCACTTGGGGAGTAAAAGGCACTGGTCACATCTGTTGTCAGCTGACAGTCACATAATCCAGCATCATCTGAATTAGACATTTGACATTGGGAAGGCACCTGTGGCCAAAAGACACCTGTCTGAGCCAGAAGCTCCTAATGCCTGGAAAAGCTCTTCCAGGCTGGATTCCTGCCCACATCACTCTGTCCTCTGTCTCCAGCCCTTGAAAATGCCCCAGGCCAATGTGGGCTTCTCCGTGGTGCTCCATCCCTCCCTGGATGTTGGTGCTCTCCCTCCTCCCAGGGTCCAGCAGGCTATTATGTTGGCAAGCTAACTTTGTCACCTACAAGGTCCAGCTTGGAAAGGCAGTCTCCCCACAGAAGGGAGCCCTGAAATGCAGAGGCCAGGCTCCCTTATTTGTTGGGGAGCCCAGAAATCATCCCACAGAACTTTGACCCTCCATCCCCCAGCTAAGATTCCCAATAACATGACACCTGGCCAGAGTCATGTCAACAGTAGACTGACTGACAGCTTCAGGGTCAGGGGACTCCCAGTGTACAGAGCCCCTGAGCTGTCAGGGACAGCCTTGCTGGTGACAGCCAGTCTGGGCAGCAGCACGAGTGTCTTTCACTGTCGATGGATGAATTAATGCAGTGGCTGCAACCAGGGGCATCAAGAGCAGCACTGAGGGGCAATGAACTGGGGGGACAGACAGATGGACAGACATGGATTGACAGGAAACCTCTTCCCTGTATATGAATGCAAATATGCATATTCACAGGCAAATCTTTGTAGTTTTTTACAGGTACGTATGACACCAAGCCTATCAGTCTATTTTCTCATTTGAGGCTAGCGAAATGGGGCCTTGCAAGGACGAGCCACTCACGGAAAACTACCACACACACTCAGTACACAGTTGGAAAAAAAGAGTTTTCCTGCTTTGTATTTTTGGGCCCTTCCACTCCTAAGTGACTGTTTGCTGTAAGAGACTTCACTGACCTGGTGAGCAATACTGAAGATGATCAGGTGCAGGACGTACCTGCAATGGCCAGGAGGGGGTGGTAGAAGTCAGTGTAAGTAATAAGTAAAACAATGCAGTTCTTAAAAGGGAAGCACGTTATTTTTGGGTGGGGGGCACATTATTTAAAACAAATAAGAAACCTATCTAACCTATTAGGTTATATCACAATTCGCATTCAAAGCAACAACTCAGAGAGAACATAATTAATATCCAGTGAAAAACATCCAAGGAGATTACACAGCGCATGTGCTTCATTAACCTATTAACCTGGCTGACTTGAAGTTCTGGGTGAGCTCTTCTTAGTGGGGCTACTCAACCTCCTGAAAACTCTGTCATCTTCAGAATGGGATGAATTACACCTACTTTAGACTTGCAAGGAAGGAATCCATATGTACCATGTATGTCATTCAATAAAGTGTATTTGACATTATTTAATGAATCAATGATTACTGTTAACAAACTTAAAAAAAAAAAAAAGTCTCTCTAAAAGGCAAGCAACTACTAATGCATCAGTGCTAGAAGAATTTCTACTGTGTTCTGAGGTCTAGCACTGTTACCGGTATGACTGCTCTTCAAGAACAGCTTCTGGTCTTTGCTCCCTTGACATGTGAGAGATATTGCTCAGTTCTGCAACCTCTCTAAAATCTTTCTCATGACCTTACTTACTGTTAATCTTTAGAGCTTAAACATAACTCTCTCTGTCTCTGTGTATGTGTATACATATATATATAGAGAGAGAACTCTACATCTATAGAATGGATGCTGTGACAGGTTTTGCATTTGTTAGACTTGTGTTTAAATCAAGGATCCATTACTTATGTGACTGCAGAGATGAAATATTTTAAGATTTCAATGAGCTGCTCTGCCAGATGTGGTTGTTATAACTATGTTGGTGTGTTATTATAAAAAACAAGTGCTTATAAGAATTACATCGTACTTCAGACTGGCTGATAATATTGATTTACAAAGCAACCAACTCGGCCCAATCCTAGGCCCATGGTGGATGGTGTCTGGAAAGTGAGCTTTATTATTCCCATTTACAGGTATTTTACCAAGGACACACATCCTCAGGTGGCAGGGCGTGGACTGGAGCCGTCATTCTATCCTTGTCAGTGCAGTAAATCCTCCCAGGGTTAGGAGGTATCATTCAGACTCTCCCAAGTGTCCCATTTGATAGCTCTGAACTTAGAAGTACGTCCCCCCTTGGGCGCCTGGGTGGCTCAGTGGGTTAAGCCGCTGCCTTCGGCTCAGGTCATGATCTCAGGATCCTGGGATCGAGTCCCGCATCGGGCTCTCTGCTCAGCAGGGAGCCCGCTTCCTCCTCTCTCTCTGCCTGCCTCTCTGCCTACTTGTGATCTCTCTCTGTCAAATAAATAAATAAAATCTTTAAAAAAAAAAAAAAAAAAAAAAAGAAGTACGTCCCCCCTCAGCACATCATTGATCAGATGACATTGTGGGCTGTGGAGGGAACCGGGCTCTCAGGCTGAGCTCCATGGCTGGGCATTCCCGAGGTCAGCAGATCTGGAAAGCTGCCAGGCACATGGAGTCAGTCTGAACTTGCTGTTCCCTGCAGACCGCGAGCACTGGCAGCCTCAGATCCTGTGGGAAAAGCGGGCAGACGGGAAGCTTTGGCTGAAGTTCTGAAGTCGATTCCTCTTATTACCATTTTGTTTTAAGAATACTCTTGCTGCTTTAGTGTGATGACAATTTTATATTTTTCTAATTTTGAAACCACAAGTTGGAAGGACTTCCAGGGCTGTAAGACACTGAGCTTGCCCGGAAGAGTCTGCTCTCAGAGCTGCTCCTGGGGCAGCCTCCTGTCCCTGACACATGGGGTCCCTGAGGAGGGGATGGTCAGCCAGAGACTCTTCCCTTCCCCCTTCCCAGCTTCTGTGACCACACCTGTTATTCTCCTACCAGAGAATAAGGAAAACCATCTATGCAGTCCCTGAAGGTCCACCTCGTAATGCCCAGGGCAAGGTAAGGAGAGGACCACTGTCCACGTGGAGGAGCAAAAGAATAATAATCAAGTAGTAGTCAAATAACTGGGTTATATTTGCCCCAAAATAAGTAAAACAAATTGCAGAGTTGGGAGATTTTATATGGTTCCTTTCATTTCACCTTCCACAAAGTCACCAAAGTCCCATCTTTAACAGAACAGGATGTGCCCTATTCTCTCAGTAAGAAAACAGGAAACTGAACAAGTATTGAGAAATTATCATTAAATGTTGTGCTTTTCTAGTTGACCAGCTTAATAAAGAGGAACGTATAGATTATTTTTAATGCTTTTGTTTTTCAGTTAAATGAGGGATTCTGAGGTATTTGTGGAGTTATTACATAAGTCATCACCACCTAAGTAGCAAAAAAAATAAAGAGATCTCTATTTCTGTGTCAATAAATGATTACAGGGCTTTATGAACCAGTATTATGATGAATTCAATTCAGTGTTCTTGATGTTCTTTAATACAATAAACAAGTGTACACTAGTGAACCAATCCTAACTCTTACAAAAAGAAAGTAGAGAAATGCCTGCCACTTTTATAATGTCAACAAAAATCTCACATTGGTTATAATTGATGTATCTTTTCTGTCCTTCCTTCATATAACTTTGTGTCATGTATGAGTTAACATTTAAATGTTTGATCACAAACTGATCATCCCTACCTACTGTGGGTTCTGTCCCTTTGATTTTTTTTAACTTTTTTTTTTTTTTAAGATTTTATTTATTTACTTGAGAGAGAGACAGTGAGAGAGAGCATGAACGAGGAGAATGTCAGAGAGCGAAGCAGACTCCCCATGGAGCTGGGAGTCCAATGCGGGACTCCATCCCGGGACTCCAGGATCATGACCTGAGCCGAAGGCAGTCGTCCAACCAACTGAGCCACCCAGGCGTCCCTGATTTTTTTTTTAACTTTAAAGTTGAAGTTACCAAACAGTTACCAAAAATCTAGCTTTATTCTGGTAGTAGTAGAATTAGTATTTATAATCCATAGGTCAATAGATTTCTTTGATTCTTTCCTTTGTTCATTCAAAGAAAAAGAGTTAAGCTCTTTATGAAATTTAATAAACATAATGTTCCAGATAAGATGTTAATAATAGCTATTTTTTACTGAAAATTCCTTATATACTAGGTAGGCATTATATTAAGCAGTTTATACACGTCTTGCTGTGTAATGCCTCAGTATCAGAGGAAAGAGAAAAGGGACTCTGATGGATCCATCAATGTACCCCCCACAAATGTCACTAACCCTGTCCTAAGTGTCTGGTTTGACATAATTTCCCATTGACTTGCATTCCTAGTTATAGACTATTTTGTGAAATGGTATGATTATCTCAGAGAGAAGTAAGCTGTTCAGAGATTTTCAGTAGTTGTGAAAAGCTCATTCTGAAGGTGCTGGCAATGAACAAAATGCAATTCCACCCATTTAGCTGCCAGATAATATGTTTGATGGTCAGTCTCTGGAGGAAATCTCATGATAACCATGATAATCCTACAAATGTTCATATATCATGGCAGAAAGTACTGATGCTTCAATAAGAACAGAAGCTGCAGGGTGGCAACTCTACATCTCATGGCATGATGTGAGTCAGTGGTGGTGGGTTCAGGGGTGGTTGTTGCACAAGAAGGTTCTGATGAAGAGACCGATCCCAAAGACCGGCAGGGAAAAGGGCTGGAAGAGGGTGGGAGGAAGACTGGAAGAAGGAAGTCTCTCCCCGTGCATAGTGATGTCATCATGAGAATGAGCAGGGGATGGACAGAGAAACAGAGACGACGAGCAATGTGCAAAAGGAGATTGTCCTAACTTGAAAGAAGCTGTTCCAAACCAGAGGAAACTATTTTCAATTGGTAAGGTTAGCACCTCCCTCCAAAATCAGGATGAGGAAGAAATGACATGTATATGTTATCAACAATAATGACACTTCTTTCCTTGTAAGGATCCCGGAGTTGCAGCCTCTGTTTGGTGTTACCAGTGTGCCCTGCTCATATATGCCTAAGTGAGGGGGCACGATGGGGGTCAAAACCCATCCCATGGCCACCCTCCTCTATACCCTGAGCAGGGCTGTGTCAACCTGGAGCAAAAGTGCCTTTTTCTAATAATTCTGCAAAGGATGTGGCCCGTTTTATTTTCTGAAAAAAGGAAACATATGTACTACAGAGACTGTTCAGAAGGTAGTAACTACATAGAACTATGTAGACAAGATACAGCATTATAAAAACCTTAATCTGTGAAGCTTTCTGACTCTAAAAATAAACTAATTTACAAAAAAGTATTGTCAAAGAACCAATTAAAATACTATTGTTTGAATGTAGGAACCAAATTTTACAATTTAAAGCCTTGAGAAAAAAATGACCATCATGAGCAATACAGTAAAACAGCAACAACAACAAAAGTCAGTGTTTGATAGACCCCATGGGTCCTGGACTGTGGAGTCAGAGTAGATCAGCTGGAGCATCTCCAGTTGTCTTCTGTGGAGGAGATGCTCCCTCCCCAGTAACTGCTTTGAGATTAAGAGATGAGAAATCCAAGAACTAAGCATACACCCTAAAGGAGGACTCAGTATTATCACTGGTACTTCTTTTAAATTTTACATCTGTCTCTACTCCTTACCATGAAATAATTGGGACAATTAATTTAGAAAAGTCTTCCTTGACACTCATTTGCAATATTTCTATCTATTCTAGACATACCTGTGTCTGCATATCTGTCAGTGTCTGTCTCCATATCTGTCTCTATGTACATATATGTGTCTATATCTGTCTCACTCTCTCTCTTTCCAGTTAGTAGCCAAAATGATACAACCAGAAATATCTATATCTATATCCACAGTAGAAAAAAAAGATAATTACTCAATGCTGTACCTACCCAAAAAAAAAAAAAAGTGATTTATTGGTACAAAAAAAAAAATGTATCAGGCTTTGGGTATCTGATGTGTCAGATTTATTTGGTCTCTTAAGACACATGCTTAGAGACAATATGATGAGAACAATGAATAGGTAGCACTGAGACATCCTGTCCCCTCTACTGAAATTCTTTGCATACAGTCCAGAGAACACAGTAGATGAAGCCACATGCAAATGTACAAAGTATTAGAGGAGCCCAAGCCCTAGGAACCTCTCTTCAATTCTGGACTCTCATTATTTCTACAGGACAACTTAGCCCCAGTGTCAGTCTCAGCCTCAGCCCCGACCCTGTGCTCCCTGACAGGTACCCCAGTTCTAGAATCAAGGGGAAAAGAAACAGAGAGTCACCAGCTGTGCCTTCAGGATGCCAGGCTTTCTGCTACAACTTCCCATTGACCTGATTGCCTACTGTGGAGAGCTTCTGCCTGGAGTTGCTGAAAAGTGCTTAAGAGTCAGGACATACCAGTTCTTTTCCTGAGATTTCCAGGGAATATCTGTGGTTCAGGTGGCCTGAGAAGGGGCTTGAAATGGAGAGAGGGCAAAGACTTAGGTCATAGACATGACAATGAGATCCAGGTGTGGTGCCAAATGAAGGAAGATGAAGACCAGTGCTTCTGGGATACAAGTGCTCCCAAGTAGGACCTTTTTCTCTGTGTCTGTGACCTTCCCAGGGTCTGTGCAAGCCTTGTCTCTAGTGCAGCCTCAATACACACTTGCTGAATTAATCTGTGAATCAGTGAATCCCAGGAAGCATTATTGAGGAAGAACTTTGAGAGTGTTTCCTGTAATGAATCCTAAGCACACATTCTGGTACATTGAGAGAAACATATAGACCTCTCTGTAAATACATATATACCTATGTACATATACATGTATATTCTTATTACATAGTGGTATATAATATATTATATATTAAAAGTACATATAGAAGAAATAGAATATCTTATTTAAGATTGTGGGTTCTAGATATAGATCCTCTGGTACAGATTATTGCTCTGCCCTTACTCATTTCAGACCTTTGATAAAATAACTGGTGTGACCAAAGCCTCCATTTTCTCATATGAAATATGGAACCAATAATAAAATCACCCACTTAGTAGGCTTTGTGAAGATTAAATGAGAAAACGGAACCAATGTGTTCACCTATCATGGGGAAAATGCCTTCAATATCGAAAGCTATTAAAGTTATGAAAAATAAAGAAAATTAAATCTCTGTTTGTGAAAATGTTTAAAATAATAAACAAAAGATAAATTCTGTCTTCGTTTACATCCATGTTTGAAATAATTCAAGATGAGAAAACACATTTTTCCATGAATGTGTCTGAAATGACCATTTATCTCCCTTCTAGGCTCCTAGCATCTGAAACCCTCGTCTATGTCCAGGAAATACCACACCTTATGAATCTGAGTGAAAGAAAGAGTTTGTTCATAGTATAGGAAGGAAAAAAGTCAGATACTGTTTCTCAGCCTTCCTTAAGCTATAGTCAGCTAGAAGGTGTGGTCTCCCCCAATTAGAGACATTCACACAACTGCTACCTCTTCATACAACACATACACAGAGACACACACATGCACAAACACACAGGACAGAGAGCGATGCAAATGCATATGCACACTCACGCATGCACACACACACACACACACACAGATGCATGCAGACATAAACATAAATACAGACACAGGGACTGTAAGGAAATGCCTAGCAGCCATGGTAGACCAGGGGACCTCTCTCCAGAGTGACCATGAGTGCCTTCCTTCGGTATCCTAGTCCTTTTCATTCCCAGGATGAAGCTTCCTGCATAAGAAGAGTCAGTCTTCTTAGTTGCAGACCATTGGCCTTCTGGTCCTCCACCTCCACAACATTCAACTACCCAGTATGGATCACTTCAGAAATGGTATTTATTGGAAAAGAGGGAAAATAGAACAGCTGCCTCAGGAGGAAATCTCAGCCATCCTGGCTTCTTCCTCTCTTTTCTCCTCAGGCAGGACTCAAGCCAGAGTTCACATCAACTCCACATGGCATGTGACAGAGCCACACACAAGTTTTAGGCAGAACTATTGCAAGTTTTAAGACATGCATACATTTAGAGAAAACCATATGGAAATCATAAAAGGCAAGCTAAAAAGCTTTGCTGAAGAAAAGATGGAGGAAAACAGGAATATGGAAAAATAAATGCATAAACATAAAGTACTAATAATATGTGACTGATTTTCAAGGATAGTACTTCAAAGGGGTCACCAAAGTTTTTTCACATGAAAATTTTGTGTAAATAATAATGGTTGACAGTATGAGGATATTGAATTTGTGGAATGATAATAGTAGAAAACATATGTAATTATTATCAAAAGTTTACTGTATTTCAAAACCTGGACTAGCAGTTATTAGACTGAAAGGCTCTCAGTTATTTAATGTACACTAAGTTCTGTGATAGGATTGCTATCACATCTATTTTCAGATGAGGATTTTTTTTTCAAAGATTTGTTTACTTGGGGCGCCTGGGTGGCTCAGTGGTTTAAGCCTCTGCCTTCGGCTCGGGTCATGATTTCAGGGTCCTGGAATCGAGCCCCGCATCGGGCTCTCTGCTCAGCGGGGAGCCTGCTTCCCCCTCTCTCTCTGCCTGCCTTCTGCCTACTTGTGATCTCTATCAAATAAATAAATAAATAAAAATCTTTAAAAAAAAAAAAAGATTTATTTACTTGACAGAGATCACAATTAGACAGAGAGGCAGGCAGAGAGAGTGAGAGGGAAGCAGGCTCCCCGCTGAGCAGAGAGCCCGATCCGGGACTCAATCCCAGGACCCTGAGATCATGACCAGAGCCGAAGGCAGCGGTTTAACCCACTGAGCCACCCAGGTGCCCTCAGATGAGGATTTTTGAGGCAGAAAGAGATTAAGAAATCTGCACAGATTCAGACAGTTCCTACGTGACATGTAAAAATTCTTCAGTGACATGTTAAGTTGCACAGAATATGAAATGAACTGTGAGAAGAAGAATGCAAAACTCTGTGTATATTGCACCTGTCACTCATGAAAGAATTTGTAGCCCACAAAATAATATTTATGTCTATGTATCTGCAAAGAAGAAATCGAGAAATCCAGAGACCATAATGGAGAGAGTTTTTGATCCTGGTGAGATGCTCAAGGGAATTTTTATCATCATCTTTGTCTTTTTCTCTGTTTCTTCAAGGATGATATTTAACCACATGTCCTACTTAGCAGCTTTGTGAATTTCCTTGATTCAGTTGTCACTCCTCTGACCCTCGCTGTCCTGTTCCATGGAATGAAGACTACAAGCATCCATATGATGTAATTGTTATGAGGATGGACAAGGTGAAGGACATCTAGAATAAAACTTCAACCATAAAAAATACTCGTTAAGTATTAACTCATTGAGAAGGGCAGAGCAGCAAGAAGCCTACAAAACACAGTGCCCTCCTTCCCTACAAGTCTAACCATATCTGCTTAAAATTGGGACTTAGTAAAAATATCAGAGAATGTCGCTTCCCTGACCTTTCACTACCACATTAGCAAACCTTGGGCAAAAGTCACAGGGGGACAGAGCTCAGAAAGCTTCGAGAAACAGACCCTTTCTGGGGAGCAAAACAAGGAGAGGACTCTAAGACAGGCAAAGAGACAAAGACAAAATGCAACTAGAGGACTTTTAGGTGTCTGAACTCTGACAAGAAGAAATTTCAACCCTCATCACATAGCAACAACGAACTTCAAATCCAGCCTACTTCTGACCACGTAACTCAAGCCCAAGTGACCCAAAGTCACTTTATCTTTATCCTTACCTCTGTGGGGACTAGGTTGGCTTTTAGACATGTGAATTTTTTCTGTTTCTCCATCTATAAGAAGTTTCCTGGGAAGGAAGCCCTCCCAGTGTGTACAATGTTATACAATGAATGAATGAATGAATGAATGAATGATGGGAATAACTTCTTTGAATTCTTACTCAGCCACTTAACTGACACAGTCCAGGGAAGTTACTTAGTCTTTGTCAAGGGATTGTTGGGGACTGAAGAAGGTTGCATACAGAGCAGGTGTAGCACAGGGTCAATATATCACAGCAGACCCTTTCTGGCTCTTAATCACAGCTTCATAAGCTGTTAGAACAGGAAGGGCCTTTTGTACATATGTAGGTTAATGCTCACACAGCAGATGGCATGTGGGAAAACAGGTAGGGCAAATGCCTTGTCCAGAGCTAGTTATCTACAGAGGCAGGGTCACAGGTGTATTTCCAAAGATCACAGAATAGCCTCCAAAAGGCTGCTTCTTTTCAATGTAACAGAGGGTTTGTTTTCCAATTTGAGTTTTAATAAGGAATCTATTTTTCTGTGGGAGATAGAATTCTACAATTTTTTTCCTTTTGTTCCAGGAAAATATTATCATCACAGAAGTATTTTCTCCTTTTGCTTTCCCTGGTAAAGCTTTGTGTTGCTGAATGGTAAACGTGGCTTACTAAAAAATGGAGACCATCGCCCACATTTCTCAAGTATATTTCTGTTGACATGTTAGCTTTTTCAGTTAGTGAAGCCTGTCCCCTTCAGTAATATAATCCTGAACTGCTGACACACTAGGCTGGTGTTTGTGAGAACAGAAGAGGTTTCCTTTGATGCATCTCTGAGCAGTTTCACACACTGGAACACCTGGAAATCAAAACCTCTTAATTCTCTGAACACTGTTTCTGGTAATTTAGCAAAGTCATTTAGACCAAGTTCACCACTTGGTCCTGATCTATCTATCTATCTTTTTCTCTTTCTTTCTTTCTTTCTTTCTTTCTTTCTTTCTTCTTTCTTTCTTTCTTTCTTTCTTTCTTTCTTTCTTCTTTCTTTCTTTCATTGTTTCGCTTTCTTTCTCCTTCCCCCTCTCCCTCCTTTTCCTTCTTTCTTTCTTTCTCTCTCTGTCTCTCTCTCTTCCTTCTCCCTCCCTCCCTTCCTTTCTCTTTCTTTTTATTTGCTTTCGTCATTTCTATTTTCTATCAGCATTTTCCATGATTGTTGCCTCCATCAAAGCAGACATTTAGATTAATCAATCTGAGGAAAACTTATAAAATATCAGATGCCATGAAGCCTATATTCAAGAACTTTTAATGTTCTCAAAAGACCACACTGTCAGTACAAGGTTTCTACCTGCTGACCCTGACATGAACCTCAGGGGAAGGCTTACATTTCTGTAGAAGCTCTAATCAGTGTGGTAACCGTTAACCTGGCTGGATCAAGAAATCTGTGGATGAGTAACTAAAAAAATCTCCTGATGAGTAACTAAAAAAATTTTTTTGTTAAAAAAATCTAGAATCAATTAGCATTTAGACAGGGATTTTGCAGCTAAAAAATGTTTCCATATATAGCAACAAAATTTGTCACTATATATATGGAAATAAAACTACTTTGTGAATGGTTTATTTACTTCCTTGCTTGCAAGCATATTAAAATTCTACTTGTAGAAAATATACACACAAAACTATAGATGCAGCTTGAAATTAAAATATTTCTGAGACCTTGCCTGTGACATATTTGTGTAAGTTATTTATTCAAGATGTTTTTTATGTAGGTGGCCTTTTTTTTTTTAAGATTTTATTTATTTATTTGTCAGAGAGAGAGAGAGAGAGAGAGAGAGCGCACAGGCAGACAGAGTGGAAGGCAGAGGCAGAGGGAGAAGCAGGCTTCCTGCCGAGCAAGGAGCTCGATGTGGGACTTGATCCCAGGATGCTGGGATCATGACCTGAGCCGAAGACAGCTGCTTAACCAACTGAGCCACCCAGGCATCCCTGTAGATGCCCTTTTAAGTGAGACACTCTTTGATGAAGTACCTATAGTCTTAATAGTGCTCCTTTCTTAATGAATAGTGTTCTTTTATCTAATAATCTGCAAAGCCTATATGATTGGTTTTGATCTCCTCTTCAAGAGCAGTGCAAAAGTTAACTCTTATAGCGGATAATTATAGAACATCAATAAATCAACATAATGTTATTACTCTGGTTTCTTAGTGGATAGGCTGAGTTTAGTCAATATCCGTGCTCTTGTGGCTCTTGTGGCTCTTGTGATACTGCTTAGAGATGGTCCACTTTAATGGAATTTGTGAGCTCAGAAAACCATTTCACCTCCAGAGTCCATGAAAAGAAGCTGTCAGCATGGTTTTACATCCTTGTTTGTTCATTTATTGAAGACAGTTTTTATGCTTGACTCCAGAGATAAAAGGGTGCACAAGACACAGTGGCAACACTCAAAAAGCTTGTAGCCTAGTGGATAAGTATTCTAGATTGCAACTTGATGGAGCCCCATGTATTTTGTCTTGTGATTGCCAGACACATAAAATGTTGGATTCAGGAGCTCCTTTGCTTTCTTAATTTATATAATAAATACTTATCGTTTATAAAATCTACATTTATGGTGGAAATTTTGATCAAGGGGCCCCAAACCATTCAATTAAAGACAATAATACTATTAACTAATATTTAGTGAGAGTCAGACACCATACAGCCTTGTTTCTGTGGCTTATCTCAATCCTTAACAGCATTATACATAGGATCTTCTCATTCCAATTTCACTGATGGGAAACTGAGGCTTAGAGAGTTCAGTTATTTGCCTACATTCACATGACTAGTTACTATGGCAAAGATACTTGTCTGCTCTTTACTGCATGGTCTAACCATTATATGCTATGAGAAACATTAAGCCGTAAGTGTATTCTGAATATAGTCTTTTGTCATCTGACCTTTTAAATAGACTTTGCAGTTGAATGTGTAATAGTGATGCTCAAAAATTGTGTGACTCTTCATGCAGAAAACAATGCTTCTGTTTCTAATCATGGCACTAAAATTGTTTTTCTTCTTCCCAACACATCAAGTAGGTCATGTTGAGTATGCATTTATTAAATTCTCACAATGTGATGCTTAGGGTATTTTTATAAAGGGACAAGTCCTTTTGACACCATTCCTTTCAAAGTTTCTGTATGGGCATCAAATCTGCTTGGACTGTGAAAGCTGGCAGAAGAACAGGAGCAGTTGTACTGTATTCAGGACTCAGCTGCAGAACTCAGAGCTGCATTTGCACTCCTGCTGGGACAACAGCAGAAAGACCAAACTGAATTAAGATCTTCTGATGAGTAGCTCAGGGTTTTAAATCAATATCCTGAAACTTCTTGGGGGTAATCTGAAGTTCTAAGGAACAGTCTTTCAGCAATAAATGGGTTAATATTTCTCACTCTTTAATAACTCATCTGTTCTTGCATCAGTGAGGACTGAATTCTGGGAAGTATTTAATTTATAATAAAGCCAGATAACCACTCCTCAGTGTGTAGAGATAAAAAGTATATATATACCTATAGAATATTAAACACTGATATATTGAATTTTTAAATATTAACTTAAAAATATTTAATTTTTAAACATTTATTTTTAAATATTATTTCTATCTTTATCCCTGTTAAAATCATAGAAATAGTAACTATAAATTACACTCTAGGAAAAGAACTGATATGATACATGAAAACCTTTTAAGAAAAAAGATTTGGAAGTTTCAGGAACATGGTGACTAACGGTAAAATCAGACTCTCCAATGTGTGTGATTGAGATGGAAAAGACAGACGCAAGCTGTCCAGGCAGAAGAGGGGTCAGGTCATCCATTCTTGACTATGCTCATATCTAATGTGATTTTGCTTGAGATTTATCTTTGTTTAATGTTAGCAGTGTCTATTTATATATATTTATAAAAATATTGGAAGAATATGGGCACATTTGAAAGGAGTCACACAGGAAGTTTTCTGTAAAAGCTTTTCAGACAGTGTACCTGGGGTATCTGGTCAGCCATGAAAGTGTTTGGTCCTGGCACATTGCTTAGGGTTACAGGTAAGATATTTTTAAATTCTTCCCTATAAGGTAGGGAAAGGAGGTAGGTTATGGGGGTTGGGGGTGGCAGGCAGGGTAGGTGTTGGTGCTGCCTCAGAGTTCTAGGATTGGTCCAAATTTCTTCATAAATAGCAGTGGATTACTAGGAGAGGTTGTTGACTTTGTCCCAGTCTTGGAGGTAGTTGCTACCTGATCTAGCTTGGAGGACATTAACAAGGAGCTAGCTAGCTAGAGCATCTGGAGTTCCTAAGTGGTAGAGCCGTTAATCCCTTAGGGATTTCTGTGTTGACAGATTTGTAAAGAAATTTGTGTATCTTATTTATTAGATTCAAAAAATAACCAAAGGAAAGGAATGAACAATAATTGATAAACTTGCATTTTTGTCTCAAGTCAATTCATATCAAGTATTGACATATTTAACTGCACAAACATATCCAAGAATGTCATAAGCTAGGTTTGGTTTTTCCAAATTCAGCCTAGTAAATTTTTTCATCCTTCATTAGACTTAGAGGTAAAATTTTGCCTGATGAGGGAGAACATCTCACACAGATGTTTCTACCCTACAGGATCTAGTTGATTAAGTGTTTTCAAAGAATTTTCATAGGGCTAGTGAAACTTTGGAAAAATGAAAGGAATGATATATTCTGGCATTTTTTTGTGTTGTCCGCATAGGCACATTTGAATTCACAAATTGAAAAGCAACATTCTAGTCCTGTTTTTTTCCTAGTTGACTGCAATATAAATTTACAATCTAATTAAATAATAGTGACACAGAGGTAATTTGGAAGGTCCTAAAAACTCTTTTTTTGGGGAGATTGTGGTGCAGAGAAAAATGTGGACTGTGAGTCAGGATCTACCACTTTCTATATAATCATTCTTCAGCAAATAAATTTAGATTAATTGGTTATCACTTTCTTAAAATTATAAAAATAATACATGCCCATTAGGGAAAAATTGGAAAAGAGAAAAAAAATTAAGTATTGAAGATGTAATGACACGTATTCTCTTAACATTTGTTATATTTCTGTCCATTCAGTCTGTCAATGTAGCCACCATCTCAAGTAGATGTTGTGGAACTAAATGAAATTAAATATGAAAATATCTATTGTATAAGTTGGGACATGATCCATCATTAAAAAGTCAGTCCTACAAATTCCAATTATCATCCAGTGGAGTTCTTCTTAAATCAGGAGTATAGAAAAATGTGTTAATTTTGATCTAGTCTACAGGTCATTTTAGAACAATTGGTCAGTATTTGCAGAATACTTTCAATTTTAAGACTCATTGTTGCATGTTTCTAAAAATAAGCAGAATGTAGTAAGCAATACCTCATATATTGTTAGCCTCAACCTAAGCTGATCTCTCCGTTTCCAGTGGAAATGTCTGGATGTAAACAAGGGAGAGGTTTTATAACTGAATATACAAAATTACACTAATGTACATAAAAATCAAATATTCACCTTTTAAATAAAATGAACAAAATGTTTTATTTTTTATTTATTTGAGAGACAGAGCATGGACACATGAGAGAGAGACAGAAAGAGAGAGAGCACACAGGAGCTGGGAGGAGAGCAGACAGAAAAGGAGAAGCAGACTCCCAATGATCAGGGATCCCAAGCAAAGTTCTCTATCCAAGGACTTTGGGATTATGATGCTGGTCAAAGGCAGACACTTAACAGACGGAGTCACTCAAGTATCCATCAACTATTAACTTTTAATAGTTTATATCTTCATTGGATTATGCCTATAAATTAAAACTGTATTATTACAAATATCACCTGAGAATACTGCTTTTTTTGCCTTAAATTTCTATAAAAATTGTGTTCAGATTCTTCACATGCATCTAAAATGTATACATTAGAACAAATTTCTGAGTCATCTTAGGGTCGAAATGTAAGTTTGGGGATACCTTTATGATGAGAGCATTGGATATTTAATTGAAAGAGACATTTATGGGCGCCTGGGTGGCTCAGTGGGTTAAGCCGCTGCCTTCGGCTCAGGTCATGATCTCAGGGTCCTGGAATCAAGTCCCGCATCGGGGTCTCTGCTCGGCAGGGAGTCTGCTTCCCTCTCTCTCTCTCTGCCTGCCTCTTTGTCTACTGTGATCTCTCTCTGTCAAATAAATAAATAAAATCTTAAAAAAAAAAAAAGAAAGAGACATCCACTTAGAAAATAAAAGCATGTTTTCATTTAATCAGTCATTTTGTATATGTACAATGCAAGCACTTTATATATTATATTGTATAGAGACTATAGTCCCAGGTAATGTTTACCAAATTCATATGAAACTTATTATTTTTTCTTACTGGTACTACCTCTAAACTGTTTTAATTGAGTTTATTTCAGGTTGATATCTTATCCAAGTGCATTGTTTAATCAAAGTAGAGTATTAGAAGATCATTTTTAAAATGAGAAGTCACCCAAACTGAAACATAATCAACTTCTGTTTTATGAGGCATAATTTGGGGGATAAAATCTTCCTCCTATTCTCTGGCACTTCGGTGTGTTTGAATTCTGAATGTTTTATATTTATATCACAGAGTGGGATTTGCAAACATCTTCTCCCATTATTCTTTTTTTAAATTATTATGTTAGTCACCATACAGTACATCATTAGTTTTTGATGTAGTGTCTCCCATTTTTCATGTCAACTTCAAGGTAGACGTCACTAAATTATCAAGCTCCGGGGCAGAAACAGAAACAGGCTCTAATGTAAAAACTATTTCTCATTTACTTATACTGCCTATCTCCAAAATCTATTTGAGAAAGCCTAAAATAAAATATGCAAGTACAGTTAGGCAATGATATAAAAATAGAAGACCAAAAGCGCTAAGGGAAATAGAAGAAAAAAGGCCCGTGGTTATCTAGTACAAAGCGTAGGGTACAATTTTATGTTCAAAGGTAGGAGAAACGTGTATGAGAGTACATACTTTTTATTAAAAAATGAAGCACACCAAATTTTCACACATGTTGTTTTCCCCACCACAAAATGAGAAAAAAGGCTTCAATGCATAAGTCCTTTAGGAAGAATGCGAAGTGAAAGACTGGGCATTTCCTTCCACATGCATTTTACAAAATGGAAGAAATGATCTTTAACAAACGCATTTCATGCTCCTACTGCATGATGTCATGGACATCATGACATTTAATGTCATTCACAGATGGTGACCTTCAGGAGACCTGGTCAGGCAGGTGACAATCTAGCAATCCAACATGACATAGGTCCAATTGTTATCCCCAAATACTGCATTCCCATTAATAAGGGAAAGTTTGGCCCCATGAGAATAAGATGTCATGTCGGAGTAACAATAATCACAAACAAATTGCTAATAATTATGGTAATGATAATTATAATTATAATGTCTCATTTTTGTAGCATGTTTAGATGTGGAAATCTTAGGAGAGATTTTTATACCAATCCTTCTGGTAAAGGTCGGCATAGACTACATTGTGCAAACACTGTTAAAACATCTGACCTTGTGTCCAAGTGGATTTGCATGAAGTGCTCATGCAGAACATGTGTAATTGTCTTGAAAGAATTTGACTCAAGAACAAAGTTGATCAGATAACTTGTGTGAGTTGACACAATGTCTTATCGGATGGTGAAAAGGTGTTGTCAGAGCATCTGATCTTTGGACTCAGACTGACTTGGGCTTCAGTTCCACCACTTGTTGCTTTTGCAATCTTGAGTGATTATTTTCTGGTCTCAGCTTCCTAATCCAAAAGATGAGATAACAGGATGTATGAGCAGGGGCATATGAAAATTAAATGAGAGACTGTAAATAAGGTACTTGGCACATAACACATAACAGGTGTTGCATAGATGTTGCCCCATTTTAAACCTAGAGGGAGAATTGCTTCCAGTATGGAGAATTGTATCCAGTATGGAGAGTGTTTTGTAACCAATCATATTGACAGAGCAGAAATTCTCCAGAGCATTTGGCTCTACTTCTAACCACGCTAGTGGAAAATTACTTTACTGCCCACTGATAATACAAAAAACCTGAATTTAGAGGTATTTGTTTAATGGACTTTTCCCTCACTTGGCATAAAAATGATATTCAAATTTGGGATTTTTAAAAAAATTTTAAGTTGTAGCTACATAAACCTTAATCCTTTATCTTATGCTATCATGTCCAACACCAAAAAGTTTGGGCTTCATACTGGTATTCAGTAGAAAAACAATTAAAATTTTTAAATTTTATTTAGAAAATACTTAGGAATATATTTAGAAATACAGTTATTACTTTTTTTTTTACTACTTTTAGATATACTTAGAAATGTCACCAATTGAAATTCGTATTTACATGAGAAATAGCCTTAAGTATTATTAATAAAAATGAGAACAATAAAATAGAGGAATTTTGAATTAATATTGATATGCAGATTCAAAGTCCCATACACAATTGAAAGTTTCTTTGCATTTGGTTAATTCATCAAATATGTAAACTCAGGCAATTTATCTGAAAAGTTTTCTGATTATAAATAATATAAATGTATTAGAAAAATTATTATTATTTTTTAAGATTTTATTTATTTATCAGAGAGAGAGGGGGAGAGAGCAAGCACAGGCAGACAGAATGGCAGGCAGAGGCAGAGGGAGAAGCAGGCTCCCTGCTGAGCAAGGATCCCGATGTGGGACTCGATTCCAGGATGCTGGGATCATGACCTGAGCCGAAGGCAGCTGCTTAACCAACTGAGCCACCCAGGCGTCCCAGAAAATATTTATTTTTTTTTAAACCGGTTTCTATTTTGTAATCAACGAAATGATTGTGGCCATTAAAAACACTCTTAATAAGTTTAAGAAACAATTGTGAGGGGCACATGGGTGGCTCTTTAATTAAGTATCTGGTCATAATCTCATGGTAGTGGAATTGAGCCCTGAGCTCTATATTGGACTCCAGGCTGAGTGTGGAGCCTACTCAGGATTCCCACGCTCCTTCTTGTTCTACCTTCCCCCACCTCTCTCTCTCTTTAAAATAAATAAATAAAATCCTTAAAAAAGGAAAATTGAAAAAAAATATGTAATATAATTCTGTAAAATATAGGCACAAACCATATAAAATGAAGAATGTTACTTAATGTGCAGTTAACTACCACATTGAAAAAGTTATGGAAGTTCAAAATACCTTCTATCCTGAAAAGAATCAAACTTCAAGACTCTGGATAAGGAAAAGTGACAGGAGGTAGGCAGAATGTCTTACCATCTAGATTTTCCTAAGCTCATTATTGGATTATCAAGTTCTTTACTATCATGAATCAGAAGTATTCCTAACAAAAACCAAACTTCATAAGATGAAAATTAGATTTTTTTAATGTATTGAGTAGGGGCAAGAATTATGGGAATACCAAGTACTTTGAAAAATAAATCTTCCTTTATATAACATGCTTTTTAAATTAAAACCCAAAATATATGGTTGAGAAAAAATAGTGTCTTTCTATTATAATCAGTAAAATACTATTTGTACTATAAGGAAGATGTAAAAAATTAAAACAAGTGCTCATCTTGTTAAAACAAAAAACTCATCTAATAAGGCTGGAACATATCTTTGTTTTCTTGAGGATTTTTTCCCTGATGTTATCAAGGTAGATTGGCAAGAAAAGGATGACAAAACAATTCTGAAATCCCAGCAGGGAGACACAATGAAGACTAAGGACACATACATGAAATTCAGCTGGCTGACCGTGACTGGAGCATCAATGGATAAAGAACACAAATGTATTGTCAACGACGAAAGTAATGGAAGAAAAGTTGTTCAAGACATTCTTTTTCCTTCAGTAAACAAAGGTATGTGCACATAAAAATGAATATAACCACACAGGACACTTTGTTCAAAGGGAAAACCCTACCTTTTCTGTCAAGTATTTTTTTTTTTAAAGATTTTATTTATTTATTTGACAGACGGAGATAACACGTAGGCAGAGAGACAGGCAGAGACAGAGAGCAAGGGAAGCAGGCTCCCTGCTTAGCAGAGAGCCTGATGTGGGGCTCAATCCCAGGACCCTGGGATCATGACCTAAGCCTATGGCAAAGGCTTTAACCCACTGAGCCACCTAGGTGACCCTTTTCTGTCAAGTATTAATGAAAACAAGTAAATATAATATTTTCTCTAATGTTGTTTTCTTTAATGATGGCATAAATGACCTGCTATTTCCCAATAGAATTCAAATAGCGTGGGCTTTGAAGGCATCCGGATATCTCAGTCAGTTGAGCATCTGACTTCTCATTTAGCTCAGGTCATGATCTCAGGCTCTTGAGATCAAGACCGCCGTCGGGCTCCATGCTCATTCCAGAGCCTGCTTGAGTTTCTTTCTGTCTACCTCTTCTCCCCGTGTTCTCTCTTTCTCAAAATAAATAATAAATCTTTAAAAAGCAGTATGGTCTATGGAACACACAGAGGAAAAAAAGAAAGACAAACTCACTTAGCCTTTCTCACATCGGTTTCATCATCCAAAATATTATTGTCACAGTGATATATTTTCTACTTAAATTGTATGGATTAAATGAAACAATACATGTGAAAGCACCTAGCAACCTTGCACATAAGAAATGTTCAGAGAGGGGCACCTGGGTGACTGTGTTGGCTAAACAACTGCCTTTGGGTCAGGTAATGATCCTGAAGTCCCAGGATCAAGTCCCACATGAGGCTCCCGACTCAGCAGGGAGTCAGCTTCTCCCTCTGATCCTACTCCCTTTCATGCTTTCTCTCACTGTCTCTCTCTCTCGCTCTCTCTTAAATAATAAATTTAATTTATTTAAACAAATAAAATAAATAAAAACTTCAAAAATTTTTTTCAGAGCAATATCCTCACTTTATTTTTTAATATATATTTTTTAAATTTTTTCAGTGTTCCAAGATTCATTGTTTGTGCACCACACTCACTGCTCTATGCAATATGTTTGCTCCGTAATACCCATCATCTGGCTCACCCATCACCCACTCCCCTCCAAAACCCTCAATTTCTTTCTAAGCATCCACAGTCTCTCATGATTCATCTCCCCCTCCAATTACCCCAATTGTCATTTCCTTTCCTTCTCCTAATATTCTCCCTGTTATTCTTTGTGCTCCATAAGTAAGTGAAATCATATGATAATTGACTTTCTCTGTTTGGTTTATTTCACTCAGCATCATCTCCTTAAGTCCTGTCCATGTTGATACAAAAGTTGGGTATTCATCCTTTCTGATGACTGGGTAATATTACAGTTCAATATATGGACCATATCTTCTTTATCTATTCATCTGTTGAGGGCATCTTGGCTCTTTCCACAGTTTGGCAATTGTGATCATTGCTGCTATGCACATTGGCATACAAATGACCCTTCTTTTCATTACATCTGTATCTTTAGGGGAAATACCCAGTAGTACAATTGCAGGGTTATATGGTATCTCTGTTTTTAATTTCTTGAGGAATCTCCATACTGTTTTCCAAAGTGGCTGCACTAACTTGCATCCTCAACAACAGCGTATGAGTGTTCCCCATTCTCCACATCCTCTCCAACACTTGTTGTTTCCTGTCCTGATAATTTTGGCCATTCTAACTTGCATAATACAGTATCTCAAAGTGGTTTTGATTTGAGTTTCCCTGATGGCTAATGGTCATGAGCATTTTTTCATGTGTCTGTTTGCCATTTGTATGTCTTCTTTGGAGAAGTGGCTGTTCATGTCTTCTGTCCATTTTTTGACCTGATTATCTGTTTTCTGGGTGCTGAGTTTGAGGAGATCTTTACAGATTTTGGATATCAGCTCTTTGTCTATAGCATCATTTGCAAATATCTTCTCGTATCTGTGGGTTGCCTTATTGTTTTGTTGACTGTTTCCTTTGCTGTGCAGAAGGTTTTTACCATGATGTAATTCCAAAAGTTCATTTTCGCTTTTGTTTCCTTTGCCTTTGGAGACATGTCTTGAAAGAAGTTGCTGTGGTCGATGTTGAAGAGGTTACTGCCTATGTTCTCCAGGATTTTGATGGATTCCTATCTCACATTGAGTTTATCTTTGTGCATGGTATAAAAGAATGGTCAAGTTTCATTCTTCTATACATAGTTGTCCTATTTCCCCACCACCATTTATTGAAGAGACTGTCTTTTTTCCCCTGGATATTTTTTTTTCCTGATTTATCAAAGATTAGTTGACCATGAGTTGAGGATCCATATCAGGACTGTCTATTCTGTTCCATTGATCTATGTGTCTGTTGTTGTGCCAGTTCCATGGTGTCTTAGTGATCACAGCTTTGTAATATAGCTTGAAACCAGGCAACATGATGCTCAATCTTGGTTTTTCCTTTTCAACCTTTCCTTGGCAATATGGGGTCTTTTCTCATTCCAAACAAAATTTAAGATTGTTTGTTCCAGCATGTTGAAAAATGCCTGTGGAATTTTGATTGGGATGACATTGACATTTTAACAATGTTTATTCTTCCAATACATGAGCATAGAAGGTTTTTCCATCTTTTTGTGTCTTCTTCAATTTCTTTCATGAGTGTTCTCTAGTTCCTCCAGTATAGATCCTTTACCTCTTTGGTTAGGTTTGTTCTCAGGTTATCTTATGGTTCTTGGCGCTATAGTAAATGGAATCAGTTCTTTAATTTCCCTTTCTATATTTTCATTGTTAGTGTATAAGAAAGGAACTGATTTCTGTACATTGATTTTGTATCCTGACACATTACTGAATTGCTGTAAGAGTTCTAATAATTTGGGTGTGGAGACTTTGGGGTTTCCATAGAAAGTATCATGTCATCTGTGAAGAGAGAGAATTTGACTTCTTTGCCAATTCAAATACATTTTATTTCTTTTTGTCATCTGATTGCTATTGCTAGGATTTCTACTATGAGGTTGAACAACAGTGGCAAGAGTGGCCATCCTTGTCGTCTTTCTGATCTCAGTGAGAAGGCTGTCAGGTTTTCCATATGAGAATGATATTCACTGCAGGTTTTTCATAGACAGATTTTATGAAGTTGAGGAATGTTCCCTCTATCCATACACTCTGAAGAGTTTTAATCACAGAAGGATGCTATATTTTGTCAAATGCTTTTTCTGCATCATTTGAGAGGACCATGTGTTTCTTCTCTCTTCTCTTATTGATTTGTTCTATCACATTGATGGATTTGCAAATATTGAACCAACCTTGCATCCCAGGGATAAATCCCACATGGTCGTGGTGGATAATCTCTTTAATGTACTGTTGGATCCTATTTGCTAGGATCTTGTTGAAAATCTTGGCATCCATATTCATCAAGGATATTGGGCTATAATTCTCCTTTCTGATGGGGGCTTTACCTGGTTTGGGGATTCAGGTAATGCTGCCTTCATAGAAAGAGTCTGGAAGTTTTCCTTCTGTTTCTATTTCTGGAAAGAATGTCAGGAGAATAGGTATTATTTCTTCTTTGAATGTTTGTTAGAAGTCCCCAGGGAATCTGTCAGTGCTGGACTCTTGTTTTTTGGGAGGTTACCGGTCACTGCTTCAATCTCGTTACGAGATATTGGCCTATTCAGGTTGTCAGTTTCTTCCTGTTTCAGTCTTGGAAGTTTAAAGGTCTCCAGGAATGCATGCATTTCTATGTTGCTTAACTTATTAGCATATAGCTGTTAATAATAATTTCTGATGATTGTTTCTATTTCCTTGGTGTTAGTCGTGATCTCTCCCATTTCAGTTATAACTTTGTTCATTTGGGTCCTCTTTCTTTTCTTTTAGATCAGTCTGGCCAGTCATTTATCGACCTTATTAGTTGTTTCAAATAACCAGTTTTTATTTCATTGATATGTTCTACTGTATCTCTAGATTCTAACTCATTGATTTCCACTCTAATCTTAATTATTTTCATTTTTGTGTGTGGGGTTGGTTTAATTGCTTTTTGATTCCCCATTCTTTAAGGTGTAAGGAGACTTTGTATATTTGGGATTTTTGATTTTTTTTTTTTTTAACGGAGGCTTGGATGACTATATATTTTCCCCTTAGGACCGCCTTTGCCATATCCTGTAGGTTTTTGGATGGATGAGTCTTCATTCTCATTGGTTTCTTTGAATTGTTTAAGTTCTTTTTTGATTTCCAGGTTGATCCAAACATTTTTGAGCAGGATGGTCTTCAGCTGCCAAGTGTTTGAATTCCTTCCAAACTTTTTCTTGTGGCTGAGCTCCAATGTAGAAGCATTGTGTTCTAAGCACATGCAGAGAATAATCTTAGTCTTTAGGTATTGGTTCAGCACTGATTTGTAATGAGTATGTGGTCTATTCTGGAGAAAGTTCCATGTGTACTTAAGAAGAATGAGTATTCTATTGTTTTAGGGTGTAATGTTTTGTATATATCTATGAGGTCCATCTGATTCAATGTGTCATTCAAAGATCTTGTTTCTTTGTTGATTTTCTGCTTAGATGCTCTCTGTTGCTGGTAGTGGTATGTTAAGATTCCCTACAATTAATGAATTCATATCAATATGACTCTTTATTTTGATTAACAGCTGGCTTATGTAGTTGAGTGCTCCAATGCTAGGGGCATAAATACTTAAAATTCTTAGATCTTGGTGGACAGACCCTTTAAGAATGATGTAGTGTCCTTTTGTATCTCTGAATACAGTCTTTAGCTTCAAATCTAATATATTTGATATAAGAATCACTACCCCAGCTTTCTTTTGAGCCCCGTTGGCCTGACAGATGGTTCCTCATCCTTTCACTTTCAGTCTTGGTTCATCTTTAGGTTCCAAATATGTCTCTTACAGAAAGCATATGGGTGGGTCCTGTCATTTTATCCAGTCTGCAACCCTGTGCCATTTTATGGGTGCATTTAGGCTGTTCACATTGAGAGTGATTATTGAAAGATAAGTTTTTATTGTCATCATGTTGTTTGTGAAGTCCTTGTTTTTATAGATTGTCTCTGTAAATTTCTGTTCTATGTTACTCTTGGGTTCTTTCTTCTTTTATAGAACCCTCCTTAATATTTCTTGTAGTCCAGCTTTATGGTCACATACTCTTTTAAACCTCACCAATCTTGGAAGCTCTTTATCTCTCCATCCATTCTGAATGTCAGCTTTGCTGAATAAAGTATTCTTGGCTGCATATTCTTCTCATTTAGTGCCCTGAATATGTCTTGCTAGCCCTTCTTAGTTTGCCAGGTTTCTGTGGACAGGTCTGATGTTATTCTGATGGTCCTTCCTCTGTACATAAAGAATCTCTTCCCCCAACTGTCCTTAACACATCCTTTCTGATTTTATGACTAGTGATTTTCACAATTAATTGTCTGATGATCGTCCTAGACTCATTGATTTCCAGGGGTGTCCTCTCTGCCTCTAGAAAACAAAGGCCTGCTCCATTCCTCAGATTAGGGAAATATGCATCCAATATTTTTTCAACTATATCTTCTAATCCTCTCTCTCTCTACGCCCTCAGGGATCCCAGTAATTCTGACATTGGAATGTTTCATGGCATCATTATTTCCCTAATTCGTTTTCACGGCTTTTAAGCTGTTTGTTCTAGGTCTCCTCCTGATACTCCTTTTCTATCAGCTTGTCTTCTAGATCATTAATTCAATCTTCTGCCTCATTTACCCTGGCTGTTAGAGTATTGAGATTAGATTGGATCTCATTGATAGCATTTTTAAGTTTTGCTGGATCAACTCTTACTTCTGTCCTTAGAGTTTCTATTTTTCCACTAATGTTGTTCTCCAACCTAGCCATTGTCTGGATAATTGTTATCCTGAATTCTATTTCCAACATATTGTTTATGTCCATATCCAATAGTTCTGTGGCAGAAGTCACAGTCTCTTAATTTCTCCTCTCTTGGGTGTTCCTCCTCCTAGTCATTTTTGTGACAGATGGTTGAGGGGATGTATACTAGATATATCAAGCACAAACAAGTCAAGGTGCACCTTGGACAGTTTTGGAGCAATTGGAATTCCCCACCAAAAAGAAAGAAGAAAGAAAAAAAGAGAGAGAAAAGGAGAAAAAAAGTGAAAAAAAAAAAAACAGCCAAAATGGGCCCCCAAAGTAAGATTTATAAGGTACATAAACCAAAAAAACCAACAAGAAGACCAGGAAAAGTAAAAGAAAAGAAAAGAAAAGAAAAAAGCAGCCAAAATGAGCTCCACGAATAAGATTTATATAGTACATACACAGAAACAAATACACATTAAACTGACAGATAAGATGGGAAGGTGTTTATAAACCCTTCATGTGTGCAAGGAAGGTTAATTCAGTTCATCCTAATTGATCTTGTTATGTTCGTTAAAGGACTCAACTTTCCAGAGACACAGGAAAATTAAAACTGGTTTATATATAGGGGTAGTATTTAATGGGGGGGGGGGGAAGACTACCTTGAAGCTTATATCTATATATATATATATTGAAAAAAAAAAAAGAAATACAGGTATATGCATGAAAAAAGTTCAAGTTAAAAAGGTATTATGTAATGTGTTGTAATAAACATCTAGTTGTAGTGCTAAGTAAGTTAAAAAAATAACAGAATAAGAATGAGAACAAATTTTTTAAATTTGTGCTTAAGAAATATACAGGTTTGGGGGTAATAATGGGGGCTTAAAATATTGTTTTCTCCCTATTGTTGGGGTTTTACAGTTTTATGGAGATCCTATGGTTATTGTCCTCTTATTCTTTTCAGTTTGTCTTCTGGGGGCAGAGCCAGTGCATTGTTTTTCAGTCAGTCTTGCCTGGGCTGAGTTGCCCTGCCATATCAAGGGGCTGGGTTCTGTGGAAACAGGCTTTTCAGACTTTTTTTTCTCTGGAGGTTTTTGTTCTTTCAGGGCTTTTTGTGGCTTTTTGGAGGGTTAGTGCAAAGTAAACTGTCCACACCCAGACCTCCGCCTCAGAGAGAAGCCTCAGTCTACTCTGGATTGTTCAGAATACACAGACTTCCCCTCTGCAAATGCCATTGAACACTGCAAACTGCCACAGGCATTGCCTGCTCCCACTCACAACCTCAGTGGTCATCCTGGGGCCCACACTTGCCTCTGCACCCCCGTGCCTTAAAATGGTCAGCAATATTGGTCCAGGCAAGCCTGATTCTGGTGACTCCTGTTGCCTGACTGTCTGGAGTCCATGCCCATCCTGGGTGCACTCAGACCCAGTTGCAGTGCAGGTCATGGAAGGCTGTGGGCCCAGGGACCTCAGGTAGCAGCTTATACCAGGCTATCTCAGTCGTGGGCAGGCGTGTGCCCAGCTCCAGTGGTGGTGCAAGCATTGGAAATCTGCTAGCTCAGGGACCACTGGCAGGAGCCCCTGTCGGGCTCTCTCAGGCTGGGGTGGGCACAAGCTGTGACCACCCTCGAACTGTGGGCTTGGGTCTGCCTGTGGCCACACAATTCTACCAATTGCTCCTCAAGACCCTTTTTTCTTTTTGTGGGTTTTTTTTTTTTTTTTTTTAACCAGACACCAAGTTAATGCTGGTCTGCAAGCACAGGACACTTTCATATTGTTGTATTACCTCCCGATATGTCATTTCTGGTGGCTCCCTCCCCTTCTGTTTATCCTCTGAAATCAATCTGAGCACTCCCACTCTGCTTTACCCCTCCACTGATGATCTTCTGTCCCCATAGAGATCCAGATGTGTATAATCTCACATCTCAGGCCAATTTCATGGGTGTTCAGAGTGTTCTAGTAGATATTAACTCACTTTAGGGGACTGGTTGAAACAGGGTCTCTTGCTTCTCTGCCATCTTTCCCAGAGTGGCGCTCCCACCTCATTTTTAAAATGAAATGTTCAGAGTGTCCACTTTTCATGATTTTATTGATCAGGAAATAAGAACAATTATATATCTTTCAAGAATATTCTTCTCAGCATCACAGTCCTTCTCACTTTAAACTTGCTCTACTCAAAGTATGACCCATTAACAATGAGTTACAGGGCACAAAATGCTGTTCAATTGATGGAGCCAAATCACAACTCAACCTAAAATAATAATTTGGCTACTGAGGTTTTAGTGTGATCTTGAGTTTTTCAGATTTGAAATTAATATACCAGAAAAAGTTGAAGTGTCATAAGTAAAGATTGGGTGAGGTTCACATGTATAAAGATTCTTTCATTCTACACAGAGAATATATTTCTCTGTTCAGCAAACATTATTGCATTCCTAGTGAATGCCATGCTGGAAGGGGTGCAGGATGAACTACTATCCCAATCAGGATCATTACCATAATGCAAATAGACTTTTTGTAATCACTCAGGGTTCCTTGTGATTCAGATATGATTCAGGCATGGTGTCCCAATGGAGCCCCATTGGTGTAGACACCAGTTTAGACATTGTGGGCAGCCAACTGAAAGTGCCCTAGCCCACGGTGATCCAGTAACTCAGTAGATTCAGTCCCATCCTGGAATAAACATCACAGACCAAGGCTACCGAAGGCTCCTGAGAAGTAGCCAGTTTATACTTTTCTCTGTGATTCACAGGCAATTTTTAAGCAGTGGGAAATAAACACTTAACAAGAACAAGAAGACCTTTCTATATACAAGTTTTAATTTCTGAAGTAAATCTTTGTCTTCTTGGAACGTTGGGGGAATAAAAAAGAACCCACATGCCTAAAATGGCAACACGAAGTTTAAGGCTCCAAGTCACTAAACCAAGACTTAATACCTAACCCAACTACAGTTTCAACCCTCCAGAAGAGTAACATTTACCCAGTCAGCATGGGAATTTCCTGGTCAGCCCCAGAAAGATTCCCGATGGATCCCCACTTTCCCTTTGGTAAGGTGACCTTGCCTAAAACAATGGATTCATTAGTAAGAATATTCTTTTTTCTTCTCCTTCTCTATTGTTAAAAATGTTTCCTTCTCTCTAATCCTTTTGAGTTCCCCTCTACTTTCTAGGTGGGATGCTGAGTGATTCATTAATACATTGATTAATAACACTCTTAGATCTTTAACATTTACTTAGTTCCAACTTTTGTTCTTCAACAGGTTTGATGGCTGTGACAGAATCTGAAATGGACCCCCAGGGGCATTTAGAAACAAAGCAAAACACAGAGGTGGTAACTGTGAGTCCTCTGAATTCATGATCTTTCTCACCTGATCCAATGGCTGTGGGTGAGTTCTCAGCTCTATACTCCACTCTTTTTGTGTTCAAACTCCTATTGTAACTGATATTGCTTTACAGAGCAGCCCAGCTTGGGCTGGCAGAGTGTTATGCTAGTGTTAAGTTGAGGTAGGATTTGGTTTTTTTCCAGCTTTGTTGAGCTAGTATATTTTCCCAGAAACCAACTGAACTGGCACACAACCAAGTCGCTAAACTTTAAGACCGAGTTCCCCAGGTGGAACCCTCATGAAGTGTCCAGGAGAATTGGTGTTGCACAAGAGTCTTCTTTGGCCAGAGCTCAGTAACATCTCTTACTGGCCATACACTAATGTGTGCATAATTTTTGTCTTTAGTGTAGATAAAGGCTACTGATAACAAAGGAAGTAGAAAAAGTCACAAAAATTGGTGGGCATGAATCAAGCCTTTGGAGGATATAAGAGCATTTGCTCAAGAACATTCCCTGATAGTATGAGATCAGGAAATGGGTTAGATCAACACTAGGTCATACATCAACCTCAAGAAAACTTCTGTGCAAGGAACTACAATGTAAAACACAAAATTCTCTATTCCAGACACATCCTTTGAGGTGTTAGCTTAGCTCTGAAAAGCCTAAAGTCTTTGCTAATGGGATCCTTAAATCTAAAGATATAAGCTCATCACTTTCTGATATACTCATTTATTTCTTTTTTTAATTTTTTAAAATTTTATTTGTTATTTTTTCTGATATACCATTTTATTTTTCAGCGAAGAACTGTAGTCACAGATTACAGATGTGTAGGAAAACTGAAAAATCTTTATTTATTTTTAAAGATATTTTATTTATTTATTTGAGAGAGAGAGAGAGAGAGATCAGAAGTAGTCAGAGTGGCAGGCAGAGGCGGGGGGATGGGGTGGCAGACTCTCCTGCCAAGCAGAGAGCCTGATGTGGGGCTCAATCCCAGAATCCAGGGATCATGAGCTGAGCCAAAGGGAGACGCTTTAACCCACTGAGCCACCCAGGCACCCCAAAAAATCTTTATTATGAAGATTTTAGTTTATTTATTTGAGATAGAGAGAGAGAGAACACGAGTTGTGGGACACAGGGAGAGGGAAAAGCAGACTTCCCACTGATCAGGGAGTCTCAAATGGGGCTTGATTCTGGCACCCCAGGATCAGATAATAGCTGAATGCAGATGTTTATCAGACTAAGCCACCAAGTGAGCCCACATTGCAAATCTAAAACTCCTTTTGTGTTTTAAGGAATTGGATTGGGAACCAACAGGTTGGAGACCTCAAAAGTACAAAACAGTTACCATTGTCTGACCTGTCAGTTCCATAATTCTGGAACAACTGCTTAGTTTCTGGAGGTTTCATGCCTGCTCTCTCTGGATTCTTTGAACACCTGCGGTTGGACTTCATTCCACTGCCAGTGGTACATGTTGTCTATATGCCCTTGTCATTGTTTGTATATTTTCTGGGTGGGTTTAAGACTTTCCCTGCCAAGATGCTGATGTCCTCATTGTTGCAAAGACATTGTTAAAAATGGGTTTCCCCTTTGGGGGACACCTTCTGTGATCTCCAGTGACTAGGGCACATAATTCACAGGAAAAATCACAGGAACTTTTAGGAAAACCTTGCAAACCTCTGGAATTGTCTCAGTGTACAAACTTCTGCTGATCCTTTGGATGTGAGTCCTCATTGTCTGATGCTCAAGCCTGTCATCATCAGGTTACAGAAACCTTCTTAGAGCACAATTAAAGGGTCCTCTCAGTCACAGGATGCAGCCTTGTGATTAGGTATGTAAGACAAAACATCAGAGGAAGATAGCCCTGGCCATTTCCAGTAGAAGAGGGACATAACCAAATGTTCCTGCTGTAAAACAAATAGTTGAACCTTGTACACATTCCATAACTACAGAAATCTCCACCTGACCTCTAGTTCTGCCCAGACACTGGAGTTTCTGAATCAAATTGAGGGAAAGAGAAAGAGCTGACATCCAAATAGACTGCTTTCATCTAGACAGAGGTTCAAAGCTTCATACTTTAAATATGAAATCATTTCTCCCTCTTTTCTTTTCCATTACTCTGTCAATGGCCTGTATCTCCCAGGTCAATGGTAAGAGGCCTAATCTCTAGAATAATAGCTACCTAGCAGAAAATATAACCCTGGTCCTAATTTTTTTCAAGGTCAATAAGACATCTCATTGGTTGATTACCATAAAGTTCTATTGGGAGTTAGTTAGGAATTACCAAGAAGCCACTGGGATTCACTCCTTTGGCTGGCCCTACTTCCTTGGTGAGGCATAATTATAAAAAGTACAATCAAGACCTTTCCCTTCATTCTTCAAGTTGTTGCAGAAACCCTCCTAAAGCCATGGGTAGCCTCCCCCAAAAAACAAAACAAACAAACAAACAAAAAACAAGTAAACAAAACCCTTTGACACTGACCAAAGCAGTTCTTGAAAGTAAAATAGCCCTTGATTATGACTCGGATGAGCAAGATTTGATCTTTGCTGTAGGCAACACCATGTTCTATACCAAATTGTACACTGTTGGGAAAATTAAAGCCCAATAACATGAGATCCTGGTGCAAGCCATGTGGCTTAACAGAGTTACTCCTTTAATAAGATCTTTCTTACTTATTTGATTTTAATTGGTTCGAGTCTTGAAGACTATGAAAAACATGAGGAATTATCCTGTTTAGAGGCATCATAATAATCTGCCTGGTGTGTTATGTCCTCTCAAAAGCTTTACATGCAAATTCAAAGCCAGTAATCTCCAAGCAAATGACCTAAGACTGGAACATTACAATGAATGAAGAAAATGACCAACTCAAAAATTGTAAAACTCAAGTTGAAACTTGTGACTATCACAAGGGTTAAGTAAAAAGGTTAAGACCTGTTAATATCACCCAGAGGAACAATTACTGTGAGAATGTCAGAGAAGTTGCTGAGAATGGTGCTAATGCCTTCAATTTAGAACCCATCTCTCAGTTCAGCTGAGAGTCTGATCAAAAGGCAGAGTCATTAAAAGGGAAAAGCACAGACTCAAAATGTACTCAGTTAGCTTAAGACCACAAATCATTAAAGTCTTCATACCTACGCAACCTAGAAATGCAACCTTTAATGAGTGGACATGGGATCTTCCTGGTCCCCACTAGGAGGTTTACAGATTGTCCGCCTCCATTCCCCATAGAAGGATGACCTCACCTTAGCCAATGGTTTCCTTGCTGATAATTTCATTTTCACCCCCTATCTTGAAAAACCTCTTTCCTATTGGCCTTTGAAGCTCCTCTCTACTTCCTAGATAGGATGATGCCTGACTCCTGAACAGGTTTATAAATACAGCCAGTTAAATCATTAAAATTACCCAGTTTTGAATTTTTGTTATTTCCCAGAGTCCTAGTTGGTCCAATGACCAAATTTGTGTTAAACATTTATTTTATCTGACCTATGATGAAGATCAAATGAAATTATGCCAGTGAAAATGCTTGTTGAAAACACAACATGGGTTAATTTATTCCTATATTCATTGTATTTATTTATATATTTTTTAAAACTAACTTAAGTAAGTAAGTAAGTTTTTTATTTCTACAGCTAACAGAGAGGAAGCAAATGAGCAAGGTGTAACCCCTTGGCTGAAGTATCCTGCTAAGTTTTGATTTCTCTAGTGTGCAAAGAAAAGTAAAATGTATAGAAAGTTTCGTGGTGAGAATTATGGTAAGGAAGAAGTTCCTGTGTATATGATGTATTTTACTTAGCATTTCTGAAAGGAATGTCTCCAAGTTCTTCTCATAGCAACAAAGATAATGAGGCATTTCTGTTAATGCAATTCTATAACAGATTTCTTATACTGGTTCATGAAATTTTCTTTTTTTTTTTTTTTTAAAGATTTTATTTATTTATTTGAGAGAGAGAGAGAGAGAAAGAAGCAGATGCCCTGCTGAGCAGGGAGCTTGACATGGTGCTAGATCCTGGGGCCCAGATATCATGACCTGAGCTAAAGACAGATGCCCAACCTACTGAGCTACCAAGGCATCCCTGTTTTTGTTTTTGATAAAAACTTGTATATATGTATATAGATACATGAAAGCACAGAATAATGAATTGATTCTCAAAAGAGATAAAACTAATTTGTCCTTTTTGACCAGCCTTGAGAAAGAGCACCTAGAATACACATACAGGTTTTATATGAAACTTGTTATTTTACCTGTCTTTTTATGTCAATCAATACATGATGATAAAAGATTTTTATTTATCTTTTTAAACATTTTTGTTTTACTTTCAGTTAGTAAACATACAGTGTTATATTAATTTCAGATATAAATATGATCAATAAAGTCACTGCATGGAAAAAAAGATCTTTAAGGCACTTTAAAGTTAGCTCTTGAGGATATTTTAACATCTAACATCTAACAATTATAGTAATTATCTATAAATGTATATAGTACTTTGTATACTGTATATTGTATATAGTAAGTACCTATAATATGAACATCTATCAATTGTAGTCATTTTAATTATAATTAACATAATTATAGTAACATTTTCCTCCTGGATTTTACTCAAATGGTTATATCTTAAACTGATTTCTTCAAGAGCACACGAAAATAGGATAGTGTGGAGTACATAAAGTTGCACACCATAATCATGGCTCTGTGGACAAAGATAAATAGAAAAGAAAAAGAATAAAACAAAAGAGCCTTGCAACTCTCTCTTCCTGTATCCTGTGCTCAATGATCATTTTACTGATTTTTGTCTTTGTATGTATGTTGGGTGATTTTGTGTTTTGTTTTGTCTTCTACACTATAGGTAAATATAACTTCTTTTTTGTGTGTGTTCAGATGGCTATCCCTGCAAACAAGTTCACATTCAGGTGTGAATGGGTGGCTCCGTTGGTTAAGCACAGGCCTTTGGCTTAGGTCTTGATCCCAGGGTCATGGGATTGAGCCTTGCATTGGGCCCCCTGTTTATTTTTTTTAATAATTTTAATTATTTATTTATTTGACAGAGAGAGAGAATGAGGAAGAGAGAGAGAGAGAGGGCATGATTAGGGGGAGCTACAATCAAGCAGAAGGAGAGAGAGAAGCAGGATCCCCACCAAGCAAGGAACCTGAAGAGTGGCTGGATCCCAGGACCCAGGATCATGATCTGAGCCAAAGAACGCCACTTAACCAAATAAGCCACCCAGGTGCCCCTGGGCTCTGTTTGTGGGGAGTCTGCTTCTCCCTCTACCTCTGTCTCTTTCCCCTGCTCATGCTCTCTCCCTCTCAAATAAATAAATATATATATATATATATTTTTTTTTTTTAAATGATTATCTGTAATGAAAAGGTCATTTGCTAAGATGAAAGGCTAAGACATCTGGAACAGATGGTGTTTGACAGTGCACAATGGGGAGTTATGTTAGATTTCTATGGGGTGTTTTACACGATGTTTTTCACATGTTCTCGCTCATATAAATGCCCACAACCATCCTTTGAGGGCTGGCTCTAACAATCATTGGTATGATTTTGCAAGGTACATAGACCCTTTAAATCTTATTTCCTTCTGGGTAAGACAGAGTCCTTCAAATTCAGCTTATATCAGTGTAACTGGGGGATCAGATGACATAATACATGTGAACTTTTAACACAGTGTCTGGCACAGTAATAATCATTTAATAGGTATTAGCTTTCATTCATACTGTTGTCATGTCTGCAAATACCACCATTCCATAAAAATCATGTGCGGTATCTGGGGATACTGAAGCTTGTGTGATTTGAAAGGTAGGACTGCTTTCTTTTGCTTAGATGGGACATTGACCTAAACCAGACTCCTTCCAACATGTAAGATTCTGCTGTGATTCTAGGATTGGATGGACTCATCTTGGTAACAGCACTTCATGTCAGCAGTGGGTGCTGAGGACTATACAACGGCCAGTTTCTGGTTATTTTTCTGTTCAACAAGTTTGTATACGAGACCTACTTTGCAATAGAAGCAATGAGCAGAGAAGGAAAACAAGATAGTCTTAGGCATTTACCCTCCAGCTGTGGGGGAAAAAAAGAAAGAAATGCATAATTTATGAAATTTAACATCTTCATGTGCAGAAATACAATTTTGAATTGATTTACTCAGAACAATCAGTTCTGGAATTGTGGGGCTCATATTAGTAAAGGCTCCTCTCTTTGCTTACTAATTGTTATCTATCATCTACCTATCTATCATCTAATTATCTATCATTTATCTATCCACAACACAGACACACATCAAATAATGGATTTGAACATTTGAATAATACTTGCACTCATTTCTTTCAGAGCTTGCTGCTATTAATTCTACAAAATCTTCTCTGAATGAGAAGATGAAAATGGTAAGATTTTGTCTATGTTTGCCTTTATGTTCTGCTGTAGCATTTTCTCCTCCTCGTCAACATCACCCTTGAACTGCCCTGGCCTCAGGAAAAACCTCAGAATGGCTGGACCTTGAACAATAGACTGAGTGATATTTTAAGACAATCCATCATCTCTTAGGAATCATCACCACACAGTAAATGCTGCTTTGGGTGTGAGAGGACTATAAATTGGGGGTGATCTGAATTCTTTCAACAATGGAATTCATTCACTTCTGTGACCTTTGTTACTACTGACTGAGGAAAATAGGATATCAATTGCTTCTAGATTTTTTTTTCCCCCAGATTGCTTCTAGGTTTTTTTTTTTCCTTCAGATTGCTTCTAGATATTAAAAAAAAAAAAAAAAAATTGTTCTTCCTGGTAGTTAGTAATATGAACTGATACTGAGAGCTTCTCGTACAGAAGATGTGCTGCACTAAGAGTGCATTTTCCTAATTCTCCTAATACTCACTGTGATGGATTTTATTCCCATTTTACACAGGAAGGCAATGAGGTAAATTTATTTGTTTCCATACCACACAGCGAGACCTAGGGCTTTGTCCCAGACCATCTGAATCGAAAGTTCATATACTATCTTAGTTTTTATTCTTCCTCTAATTCCCAAACCTGAGACCCTGAGACACGTGTATACACATGGGGAGGGGGTGTGAGTACAGGCCTTCTGGTGCCACAGAGTGAACTTAAACTTCACTCTTTTAATTATCAGTTGCATGTCTATGGCTAAACTATTTACATTTTCTGAACACACCAAAACTAACACAAATAACACCTAACTCATTCGTATCCAAGAACAGGCTTACAAACCCCTGGGCAAACAGAAGCTTTCACTTTGCAGCTAGAATAAATTCTGCCATGACTCAGGGGCTGGGCCCGGGGGCATCCACAGAGTCTTCTGCACCACCCGCTTATTGTTGTCCACCAGCTCCCAGCCTCCCAGTCCCCATGCCTCTGGGTACAGCCACCATACCTTACAACTGCATTCCTTGAACTCTTTAACCAGATAACTGCCTTGAAGTCTTTATTTTATATACCTGGAAGCCACCATGCTTGTTACCTGACATTTGTGCATTTTTCATAATAGGCACAATAAAAGCAATCAGAAATCTACTTTGGCCTCTGTGTTAATTTATTTGGTGCTAACTGAGAATCCAAAATAAAGGACAGCATGACAACTGAGTCTTCCAATTCAGCATCACTTGTAATAAGTGATCAATTACACATTTCTAATTCTTTCTCTGAGATAGTCCTTATGATGTTTTCTTTGGGGGCCTACGTGAGTCATAGACAGTGAAGTTTCCCCGGTTATTTCTCTTGAAAAGTTTAGCAGATTCAGTCTCATTTGGTTTAATTCACTCTGGTGGTGACACTATAAGATACCGCATGACTGTGGCTGTGCTCAGACCTCTCCCAGTGTGTCACAGGCACCAATTTTCCTGATGTCACAAGAGCCTCAAGAGAATTGCGCTACCACTGAAAAGGTACAATGGCAGAGGGGTTAACTGCTTGACTTCTGAAATCCATATGCTAGGGCTTAATCTTGGTTCTATAGTTATTTGAACTCTCTGTGACATAATTTCGTCATTTGTCAAATGGAGTTAAAGTGACCCATCTCTTGGAGTTGTGTGGATAAAATGAGTTAACTTTCCTGGATACATGTGAGTGCTCAACAACATTAGCCTCTACTATTGGCAGCTCTACATTAGAAATAAGAGAAACACACACATACACATGCAAACACACTAACAATTAGGGCACTCATTAATATGTGTGTGTATATTTCTACATATATGGATGTAAAACAAAATAATCAGTGTGGGGTAAGTGGCAAAAAAGGAGTGATTGTTTATTTTTGCATTTTTGTTAACAAATCCATTTAATGTAGTAACTTTAATATATTCAATTTTAAACAATATCAATCAGATTCAGTTAGTGGGAAACAGGTGCTTTTGGAAAGCAAGTAGAGGTGGAAAAAACATAAGACATACATAAAGCCCACAAAATACAAGGAAGAGGAAGTTTAATTTTGATTTACTCCTTGTCAAAAATTTCTTCAAACCCCTTAGGACAAATGTCCGGGCCCTTACTCAGACATGTGGAACTATTTCTGCATGTGGAAAGCATGGAGGCACAGAGAGGAAACTAGCAAATTACTTAAGCCGTGTGAGCTAATGTCACTGCTGGGGGTCCTAGGTGCTGTGTCCTGTGGCTCAGCTCTCTAGCATGTTCCTTCTCCAACTGGACCTGGGCTGCCCTGGACTGGGAGGTGCAAAGAGGGGAGGGGGGTGGTCCTGGAAGCAGTGTGAGTGGAAGGAGGGCGCTATGTTCTCCTTCAAATGTGGTGGATTCCTGGAAGTGCTTGAAGTCAAGCTGGCCCTGCTGGTTGGGGCTCTGCCACCACTGCTCTGGTGCTGAAAGATGAAATAAGAACAGTTAAACCACAGCCAACTTTGCTCCTTTCCAAAAGGTCACAGCTAATGGAAAGAAAAGATCCATCTGCACACATGCTTCTGCTCTCAAATATACTCTTTGGCTGTGGCTGAAGGTCCCTCTATTTTTACCAAGTTGATTATTGTAGCTGCTATGTGAGTTAGGATTGTAAGCCCAGGGCTGTTGAGTTGCTGCACACTCAGTCCATTCTGATGAAACTGTTCTGAAGGAAACAGCAGAGATTTCTTATAGCACTAGGTGATCCCCCACATTCCACCGGGATCTGTGCTTTTCCGTGGCAGGTGATTTACTGAGGCTCAGACTTTTGGTCTCATTTTGTCTGTGTAGGCAGGGTGACATGAGACCTATGTCCATGAGGTTACTAGCACAGGGTCACCATAGACGACACAACAGCGGGCTCTTCTTTCCTCACAAGAACACATGGACATACGGAGGCTCTGAGTTCAACTGTGTCACTGAATTTCACAGACTGAGTCATACCAGTTCCCTGCAGGGACAAGTGTCTACAGAGCCAGGCCAAGCAATGCTCAGTAGAAGACTTGCACAACAGAAAAGTGTTTAAGGGGGGGAGGGGTGTGGAGGAGAGGAGGGCGGTTCAGTGATGTAAGCATAAAAATTAAGTGTCCACACCCACATGCCACCCAAGCATGGAACAGAGATTGTGCCCAATCCCGGAATCCATTCTGTTCAGGCTTTGGGGAAACAAAACTCGACCGCAGAGATCACTGCTTTGGCTTTTACGGTCTGACTTCACAAAGCATATTCTCACCATAGACTTTACTCCTCTGGTTCTCTACACAGAACCAACTGCAGTGTGAGCTTTGGCTTCCGTGAGCATGGGCCCATGTTACTCCTTCAGCGCAGCATGTGTGGGAGAGAGCTCTTTCTCAGGGTACATTGTAAATTCACCTCTTGCTTAGACATCATCAGTGGACCTGGTGTATATGTGGCTCTCCACCTGACACAGGATATTATGTGACCACACCACCAAATTCTGGAGATGTCGGTCCTAAGGCCAGAATGTACATACCCTCCTCGCCCCCCTCTCCACCATACAAAACTCTTTCTTGTTAATCCTCAGACTCCCACTCCCCTTCTGGTGGCACTTCTGTCATATGGTCTATTCTCAGAACAGCACAGATGGAGCTTACCTGACCTACACAAATGCACACATTTGTGTCATTACATCCAGCAATTTTTTATTCATGAAATAGCTCTGACAAAATAATACTTGTTTTCCTTCATGCATATGTTTCTCTAAAACCAGAAAAAATCTAAATGTCTAAGAAGAAAAAAGTCAAATAATTATTATATTTCTATGAAATATTTTGCACTAAAATTTATATTTATGTATTAGTCAACAATTCGGTAAAAACTCATGCTATGAAGCAAAAGCAAATACATAATGAAAAACCTGTATATCCTAGAAGACCATATTTATAAAAATAAAAACCTATACATATATGTTTGTTTTTGCAAATCAGAAAAAGAAAATAACCAGGTGATTTCAATCATTTCTACCTTCCAAAATCTCTACAGCAAAATGACTTTATTACTTTTACATTAGAATTTAAAACAAGATATGAATAATATCGGCTTTATGATAATTATGTGAATGTGCAAACACAAAATAAAAGAAACAAACTGTCAACAGTAATGTGGTCGTAGCATTCACAGGTTCTAAGATCTTATTCTATGCACATTTTTAAAGAAAGTCTGTGTTACTGTCACAATCAGGGAAGGGACATAAAAAAAGTAGCCGCAGGAAGACCAGAGTAGCAGGTGAGTGATAGAGCCGACTCACACACGAAGGAAGCAGCCTGCCTCACAGTTGCTTTAATCATCTCAGATAATATACCTCAAATAGAATATTTTCCTTTCCTGAGAATGTCTGCTGCATTATAGCCAAGAACCTATCTGGTACAGGCAAATAAAACCAGAGAACCTTAAGAAAAGATGTGTTCCATATCTTAACCTCATAAATGTCCCATAGTTCAGGAGAAGTTTGTAGACAAGGCATCACTGTTGGGAGGCTTCACTTTCCAGCCTATTAAACTGCTGTTGAGACACTGGGGCAGATTACATGCCTTCTCACCCGGAAGCGAGTCTGAGGAGATGGTCACACCATCTCAGGAAGCTGTTTCTAGGCTCACTGCCCACCTGTCAAGATAATGGCGTTTGAGACTCATGGGGCTGACATGTCTTGGGATTATTTGAGAGTTCTAAACAAAGCCAAAGATTGGATTAAAACATAGTAATACGTATAGTTTACATAATTAAAAGGTGAATGTTAGCAAGGTCCTCTTTATGGTCAACAAATCTTCCCATGAATGCTAGAAATAAAACCAGACTAGAGCAACAAAAGTGACTATTTCGGTGGTTGGGAAATGTCCAAGTTGCACAATTGTCTGAGAATGATTTATATCTAAAACAGAATTCAGCAGAATTCAGAATTCAGCAATGACAGCAGTGCACTCCTCTGCATTGCTCCTGTTCTTCCCTCAGCTCCCACACTGAGCATCGTGAGCCGGAAGTTTCCTCCCAAATAGGAGAGGCCTTGTGAATGGGATCCAAAGTCACACAGTGTAAGGAGCTGGGTTAATCTGGGATGCAGCGATGAGAAGGGGAGCTGACAAGCTGTGTGGTGAGCAAGCAGGAAGGCCAGGGGCTCTGCGGGTCTGCAGCTGGAGTTATGACTGCAGCAAGCATGTGCTCGGTTGAAGCTGTGTGCGTACTTAGAGGGACTCAAAAAAGCCCAACCCAGCCACACATGGTTGGTTCACACTGAAATGAACCTCTTATGCAGAGGAGCCATGAAAAGACTCAGAAAAAGTATAGTTGAGAAGACGTACACGTTAGCACGTACAATCTCTGTGCTAATTGTGTAAAATAGGAATGTGCTCCCCAAGACCTACAACAAAACCATTTGGCAGAAGCGAAGTCTTAATCAAGTTGCTGGGACACATCCCTAAGTAATCTTGGCAACTATGAAGCTATGTAGACCCAGGGTGATTCCCAGGAAGCTAGGCTGAAAACAAAAATAACTAAGAAAGAAAACAGGAGAGGCATGAGCAGTCACATACCATGGGAGATAGAATATCACAAATGAAGTCCAAGCAGCTTTCTCAGCATGCAAACAGCAATAAAAGCAACCTTCTGCAGAAAAGTCACAATCTCAAGTTGCAACAATATATTTTCGACAAATATTTTTCAATAAAAAATAATAAGACTGTCAAAGAATCACAAAATTGTGACTGTTATTAGGGGGTGATAACCCCTACCAATCAAGACAAATTCTTTGAAGTGTGCGGTTACTTCAAAGTAGCTGTAACAAGTTCATGTTCAAAAACACGTTTAAAATACTCAAGAGGATCACAGGTTTGTTCTTGGTGGCTGCTAAGGCATCCCTCCCACATCCTTCTTTGGAGCTCGCAGCAGGGGAGGGGCGACTTTGCTACCGCTGCCACTCTCCAGGTTAGCAAGTATCTGGGCCTCTGCACCCGCCCCGCAGCCCAGCCCATGGCACTATGAACCGGGGAGGGAGCCCTGCTTGGCAAGGGGGACCCCGGGCCTCCTCCCCAACCCATGCGCGCATAGCTATGAAGCCTGAGCGGTGCCTGGTGGTGGAGCCCATAGCTGCCATCATCGCTGCCACCTCCGCCATGGCCGCCATTGCTGCTGGTGATGTTGGCGTGGGAGGCAGGCGCTGGAGGCCTAGAGTTGAGCTGAGGCCCTGGGCCCTGGGCTTGCTAAGGGCGCTGGGCAAAGAGGGGAAACAGGGGCGAGCTCAGCTTCAGTGGTGCACCAGCCCCCACGCGCACGCTGCTGCTCTACCCAGATGGTGGTGACTGTGACTTCCTGGGGCTGCTGGTGGTAGACAGGAGCCAAAAATAAACAAATAAATGAAATAAATACAAAAAGGCAAAAATGCATATTGTAATCAGTATACCAAAGTTTCAAAACAAACATGTATTTAAAAGAAATAAAATCTAGAATAGAAAACTTGTAACCCAAAATGAAATATTCACTAGAGAGCTTTAAGAGAATAGTTCCATTGGCCCAAGAAACAATCTCAACACAGGGGAACACCTTCAACCTGATAAAGAGCATCTATGAAAACCCACAGCTGACATCATACTTAATGTTGAAGGACTGGATGCTTTTTCCCAAAGAACAGGAACCAGACTGGGATGTTTGCTCTTGACACTTCTATTCAACATGGTAATACAGATTCTAGAGAGTGCGACTAGAAAAAATACGAAGATCTCTAGCAGATTGAAAAGGAAATGCCAAAATGTCTTCAACCACAGATGACATGGTCTTGTTTGTAGGTAATTCCATAGAATCTACACGCACACAAAACCAAAAGTAGAACTCATAAACAAGGTCAGCATCGTCACAAGGTACACATTCAATGTACAAAATATCAGTTGGATTTCTATATACTCGCTGGACCACTTGAAAATGAAATTTAGGAAACAACTCGGTTTACAAAAGAACCAAAAGAAATAAAACATTTGGGAATTAATTTAAGAAAAGAGCAAATCTTGTATGTGGAAGATTTCAAATATTGTAGAGAAAAAATTAAAGAATATCTAAATAAGTCCAGAGAGGATCCATGTTATGGGTTAGAAGAATCAGTATTGTCATGATGGTAGTTCTTAGCAAATTCATTAAAGATTCAGTGCTGCAGGCATTTAGGGTGCAAGTTAACAAGCGTACACTAAAATTAACATAAACACCTTGAAGGAGAAGAAAGTTAGAGGAATGATAATGTTCATGCTTTAGAAGCAGTGTGGGGAGGGCGCCTGGGTGGCTCAGTGGGTTAAGCCGCTGCCTTCGGCTCAGGTCATGATCTCAGGGTCCTGGGATCGAGGCCCACGTCAGGCTCTCTGCTCAGCGGGGAGCCTGCTTCCCTCTCTCTCTCTCTGCCTGCCTCTCTGTCTACTTGTGATCTCTCTCTGTCAAAAAAAAAAAAAAAAAGAAGCAGTGTGGGGAAGGGGCTCACCCAATATTAGGTTTGAAAGATGAGACTGATGATGCTGCACACACAGAGGGTCTCGAAAGCTTTGTCCTTGGCACAACAAGTCTGAGGGGCTGCAGGCAGGCCTTTCAACACAGGCTTACAGCACCTATGAAGCCACAGGAGACTCTGGAGGGTCGCTGACTCTTAGAGTTGCTGTCTCAACTCAGCCTGACTGGTTTCCATATCTTTCCCTGAGGGACAAGGCCGTTCAGATGCTCACAGTGCTTAGTGTCCTAGGACACCAGGAACAAGAAGGTGCTGGCTATTTCAAGTGTTGGAATGTTCTTTCCCCCAGGGTGTACACTATCTTCTAGGGAAGTCTGGCCTGACAGTTGGAGAGAGGAGCCACATTCTCTCCCCAGCTTGTCCTCCACCTGCTCTGGATTTCTTCTGGGCTCACTGAAGAATGGAGATCCAAGACCCACTTCACACACACGTCCACACCTCTACCCCCATTGAATGAAACTCCCTTCAAATCAGCCCTTCCAGGATCTTCCTTCTAGCTCAGTCCCAGCTGTTCTCAGGAGCCTAACCTGGGGAGACACTAACTGGTTCTTCTTCTGCCTGTTGAGGTGACATTTTGAAATCAAGTAACCACATCATTGTCCAGGCAAGAAGGGAATGGGATGATGGGGAACTCCCAGCTGAAAGCCCCTCAGGAAAAAGCTGGAAGGACAGTCGTGACCAGGAGAGAGAATTGTAGTTTCCAGGATCTCACACTGGAAAACGAGGCTTCACCATATAGACGGTGATGGTACAGAACATATGTGAGGCTGGACCTGTGACAGGATCATTTTGGGAGTAAAAGGCACTGGTCACTGCTGTCATCAGCTGACAAACCCATAATCCAGCTGACAATTCAAATTAGACACTTGACTTTGAGAAGGCAGCTGCTCCCAAAAGACACCTGTCTGATCCAGAAGCTCCTAATGCCTGGAAAGGCTCTGCCAGTACCGGCTCCTGCGCATATCACTCTGTCTCCCAGCCCTTGAAAACGCACCAGGCCAATGTGGGCTTCTCCGTGGTGCCCCATCCCTACCTGGCTGCTGGTGCTCTCCCTCCTCCCAGGGTCCAGCAGGTTATTATATTGGCAAGCTAACTTTGTCCCCCACAAGGTCCAGCTTGGAAAGGCAGTCTCCCCACAGAAGGGACCACTGAAATGCAGAGGTCGGGCTCCCCTCTTTGTTGGGGAGCCCAGAAATCATCCCACAGGACTTTGACCCTCCATCCCCCAGCTAAGATTCCCAATAACATGACACCTGGCCAGAGTCATGTCAACAGTAGACTGACTGACAGCATGGGGGTCAGGGGACTCCCAGTGTACAGAGCCCCTGAGCTGTCAGGGACAGCCTTGCTGGTGACAGCCAGTCTGGGCAGCAGCACGAGTATCTGTCACTGTTGGTGGATGAATTAATGCAGTGGCTGCAACCAGGGGCACCAAGATCAGCACCGAGGAGCAATGAACTGGGGGGACAGACATATGGACATACATGGATTGACAGGAAAGCTGTTCTATGTATATGAATGTAAATATGTATATTCACAGGCACATCTCTGTAGTTTTTACAGGTACGTATGACACCAAGCCTATCAGTCTATTTTCTCATTTGAGGCTGGGGAAATGGGGGCATTGCAAGGATGAGCCACTCACTGAAAACTACCACTCACACTAAGTACACAGTTGGAAAAAACAGGTTTTCTGCTTTGTATTTCTGGGCCCTTCCACTCACTAAGTGAATGTTTGCTCTAAGAGACTTCACTGACCCGGTGAGCAATACTGAAGATGATCAGGTGCAGGACGTACCTGCAATGGCCAGGAGGGGGTGGTAGAAGTCAGTGTAAGTAATACGTAAAACAATGCAGTTCTTAAGAGGGAAGCACATTATTTAAAACAAATAAGAAACCTATCTAACCTATTAGGTTATATCACAATTTACATTCAAAGCAACAACTCAGAACATAAATTTATATCTGAGTGAAAAACATCCAAGGAGATTACACAGCGCATGTGCTTCATTAACCTATTAACCTGGCTGACTTGAAGTTCTGGGTGAGCTCTTCTTAGTTGGGCTACTCAACCTCCTGAAGACTCTGTCATCTTCAGAATGGGATGAATTACACCTACTTTAGACTTGCAAAGAAGGAATCCATATGTGCCATGTATGGCATTCAATAAAGTGTATTTGACATTATTTAATGGATCAATGATTACTGTTAACGAACTTAAAAAAAAATTAGTCTCTCTAAAAGGCAAGTAACTATTAATTAACCAGTGCTAGAAGAATTTATATTGTGTCCTGAGGCCCAGCGCTGTTACTGGAATGACTGCTCTTTAAGAACAGCTTCTGCTCTTTGCTCCCTTGACATGTGAGAGATATTGCTCAGTTCTGCAACCTCTCTGAAATCTTTCTCATGACCTTACTTACTCTAAATCTTTAGAGCTTAAACATAACTCTCTCTGTCTCTGTGTATGTGTATATATATAGAAAGAGAACTCTACATGTATAGAATGGATGCTGTGACGGGTTTTGCATTTGTTAGTCTTGTGTTTAAATCAAGGATCCATTACTTATGTGACTGCACAGATGAAGTATTTTAAGATTACAATGAGCTGCTCTGCCAAATCTCGTTTTTATAAATATGTTGGCATGTTATTATAAGAAGCAAGTGGTTATAAGAATCACATTGTAAAAAAAAAAAAAAAAAAATCACATTGTAGGGACGCCTGGGTGGCTCAGTGGGTTAAGCCACTGCCTTTGGCTCAGGTCATGATCCCAGCGTCCTGGGATCGAGTCCCACATCGGGATCCTTGCTTGGCAGGGAGCCTGCTTCTCCCTCTGCCTCTGTCTGCCATTCTGTCCGCCTGTGCTCGCTCTCTCTCCCTCTCTCTCTGAAAAATAAATAAATAAAATATTAAAAAAAAAAAGAATCACATTGTACTTCAGATTGGCTGATAATATTGATTTACAAAGCAACCAACTCGGCCCAATCCTTGGCCCATGGTGGATGGTGTCTGGAAAGTGAGCTTTATTATCATTTACAGGTATTTTACCAAGGACACACATCCTCAGGTGGCAGGGCTTGGACTGGAGCCGTCATTCTATCCTTGTCAGTGCAGTAAATCCTCCCAGAGTTAGGAGGGATCATTCAGACTCTCCCAAGGATTCCATTGGCAGCTCTGAACTGAGAAGGACGTCCCCCCTCAGCGCATCATTGATCAGATGACATCGTTGGCTGTGGAAGGAGCTGGGATCCCAGGCTGAGCCCCATGGCTGGACATTCCCCAGGTCAGCAGGTTTGGAAGGCTGCCAGGCATGTGGATTCAGTCTGAACCTGCTGTTCCCTGCAGACAACATATCAATGGCTTTCCTGTTTTGGGTGTTTAAGCTTTTCGTGCTTACTAACAGTTGACATCGCATGAACATCCAACTTATTCCCTGTGACCAAGTGAACAAATCAAACTGTCTTCGATCTCACATTCTCCCAGGGTCAGAAGGGAGCTGTCCCTGGTCAGGGAAAGCACACCAGCCTCTCAGAGTTTCAGTGAAATGTCCAAGCTTCAGTATCTGGCTCTTTGCACAGGGTCTGCCTGAGTCCACACCTGCTCTGAGCCCCTGTCTCTCATCTCTGGGGGCATCAGAGCAGTTTCATTCATGGCAGCAACAGGATGACCTGGGGGGACAGGAAGTGCTGCTCCCTCAAGGGCTACCTGATTTCTCTCTTCCTGGAGACCACAGGGTCTTGCTGAGGACCCTCCACTCTCTACATGAGTGTGGGGTGAAGTCTTGGCTACCCTTTGTGTCTTGCTCAAAAGTTTCCCTTATTATTATTTTTTAAAATATGCCCATCTTTAACAATATGACCACTTACACAAGAACACAGATAGATGTACCACAGCAAGAAGAGAAGTAGAACACAACTGTCACCTGGTGAAATGCGTTTCCAGAACCAGGATGGATCCATTCCTGCCTGGGGTTCCGAGTCAGAAAACCAAAACTTAGGTAAATTCCCGTCCCTGTAAATGCTGCCCTTGACCAAAAACACAGTATATCCCAACTAAGCAGGAACCGAACACCAGGAATCTGCAATGATTCCCCTGTTCTAAGTAAGGTCAGGTATGCAACCCCGGCCAATCAACCTAAGCCAAATACTCTCTCCTTATCCACTGACTGACCTGCTATTCCTCCCTGTTTCCCCTTTACTGCTTTGAAGTCTCTATAAAACTCCTTCTTGCCCCAAATCCCTGGGCAGAGTGCTCCCCTGCTTGTGAGACTCTGAGCTCCCCAAGCTATGGACTGTTCTCCTTTGAAGAAAGGGCACCACACCCCCCAGGTTGAATTGTTTCATTTTTGTCATTTGTCTCACCCAGGAGAGCATTTGGCTGGAGGTTTGGCAGGAACGAAGACTGCTCATAGCCAACAGGTGTTGAGCCCTTAATGTCAGCAGTGTTGTAGACAAATGGGAACAGTAATTGAGAGAAACAGAGTTCTGAATGTTGACAATGTAAAATAAAATTTATTTTCATGAAAGAATAGAAGGTTATGGATTTTCTCCCCCAAAGGAAGATTTCCTTATGGGTGAAAATCTAGAAAAGAGAGATAGCAGGAAGAGAAGAATCCATGGGCTTTCTCACCCCCCACACTGCACATCTTCCATATGCAAACTCTTTCCACCTGTTGTTATGCTCTGCAGATGTCAATCCCCATTGTCACCACCATTCTCACTCTCTTCCCTACTTAACATTTAGCGGGGCTGCCCTAGACACCTGCTGAGTGTCTGAATGCTGGACCTGGATTATTCTTTTAGCAGAATATTCTAGTCAACATCTCACCAGATCAGCACAACCTCAGAGCCTGCATTTTGGGACACTTGAGCCTTGAATCTGGTTAGAGCTCAGCATGTGTGCCTCTCAGTGTTTACCAAGAGGAGGAGCTCAGAAGCTGGGTCTAGTAGTGGGTGTGAGGGACCCACAGGGCCCTGCCCCAGCCAATTCCCCTTCCTGCCTTCTCCTTCCAGGCCAACAGGTTCTCATTAGCATAACTAATTACCATAACTGGACCCAGGAGGTCCTCCTCTACTTTAGATAACTGGCAAGGAAACCTGTACTTACTTTACTAGCTTTACCTCTGGAAACTTCATTTCAGATGCCAGATGCCTTTCTCAGCTGACCCTCCTGAGGCCCTGCCTTTACCATTTCTAAGGATCTCACACTGGATCTGACCTGTCCTGCCCCCTCGTCTCCTCTGCCCCCTGGCTCAATGCAGGTTTCTTCCTATGAACACACACACACACACATGCACACACACACACACACACACCTGGTTTTATAGGACTATTATATTTCCTGAGATTCTACACTATGAGGACCCCAGAAATCATCTATTGCAACCAATCCAGTTTTAAGATGGAACTCAATCCCCAACATTTCTTGAGCTTTTTCTATGCATCTGGGACAGGCAACAAGCTTTGCTCACATTCCCGGCTCACTCTGCACGCAACCTAATAAGGTCCTTTTGACAAATCAAGAAAAGGAGAAGACTAGCTATCCAAAGACTACAAAGCTGTCATGTCACGTTAGGTCATTTTAGTCTTCTGAGGAGACCTCTGGGAGATATGGTCCAGGGCTAGCTCAGGGAACCTGTTGCTTTTTCAGCAGGGATCTCTGCACTGTGCTTATCCCTGCCTCCGGAGCAGCCTGCATACCCATTGCTCTGTTGAGTACTGAGTGGCCATTCGAGGCTTGAGATGTGTCTCCAGTCAGACCCGGCTCACATCCCCACCTCGGAAGGTGTTCCATAAAATGCAGCCTCAGAAGAGTTACTTAAAATGTCACGTGGATTTCCCCGGTTCTAAATTGAGGGTAGTAGCATTCATCTCAAGGGCGACTTTCAATATTTGGTCAAACAATGAGCAGAAACCAGTTAGTGCGGAACTCAGGTCCAATCAAGGATTGCTGTTATACCACTGGTGCCCTCCTTGCACCAACAGTCTTCAGTGATTCTCAGCAGCCTAACCACTGATGTTCCCTCCTGCCTTGTGGTCAGACCTGTCCCAGCCCTCTGGCCCCTCCCTCTCTCCTCCCAGCCTCTTTCTCACTAGTAACTGCAGGTGCCTCTGTGAAACAGACGCTCAGGTCTTCACCTGCCTTCTGCAACACTCCCAGACAGTCTCTTCCCAGCAGGTACTGCCAGAAGGTCACCCAGGGTTTCTTTCCACCCTATGGGAGACAGAACCATGCTGGGTCCCCTTGCCCTCCTGTGTGCTCTCCTGTTTCCTGGTAAGTCCTGACTTGTTCCCCAGTGCAAAGGACAGGGGACACCCTAAGTTTCCTGTCCATCACTGTCTCACAGCTGTTTCCCTCTCCCCTGGCAGATGGTGGAGCAGGGCTCAAGCTGAGTCAGACTGCTTTGTTGGTGGCACGCGTGGGCAGTTCAACTCCTCTGGATTGCAAAGTGGACGCCTGGGTCAAGTACATCCACTGGTACCGCCACCAGGAGGGTACGGCACCAAAGAGGCTCCTCTACCTAGACATGTCTACATCCCTTGTACAACGGGATTTTGTTCTGAAAGCGGACAAAGTCAATGCCAATAAGGGCAGGGATAGCTACAGCTGCACTCTGTCACTGCTGAAACTAGAGAAAAGCGACGAAGGCGTGTACTACTGTGCTGCCTGGGCATACCACAGCCCTGTCCTCTGACCAGGTCCCTGAGCAAAAATGTCTCTGTCTCCCAGGGCACTGAAGACTGGCATATTCCGATGACTCCGGGTCTCTGGGATGTCCTGGGGTCAGCTCTCAGCATCCCGACTCTCGCTAATGCCCCCTTCCCTCTCCATTGGTGCACTGCACAGAAACCTGGAAACTAAGGAGCCCCTGGTGAGCAGGTGGGCGCAAACCCAGGGAGCTGTCCAGTCTGAAGTTCGTCCAGCGCAGCATTTCTGAAGCATTTGGAGCAGAATCTGTGCTGTTCAATGCAGTGACCACTAGCCAGTAGCCACATGTGACCCCTGAGCACCTGAAACATAGTTAGTTCAACCTGAGATGGGCTGCTTGTGTAACATACAAGCCATGTTCCGGAGACTATATAAAAAAAAAAAAAAGATGAAATACCTTCTTAATAATTTCTATATTAATTACATGTTACAATAATGAAATTGCCCTTGAAATGAATGCTACTATCCTCAATTTAGAAATGGGGAAATCCTGCTTTGGAAATAAATAAAATAATTCTAGAATTTTATTTGTTTCTTTAACTTTTTTAAATGCAATGCTAGAAAATAAGTCTCATATTGTGACTTATCTTTATTTCTACTGAACGGAGTTATGACAGGCTGGCGATTGAAAATTCTGGCCATCTCCAAAGAAGAATGTGGGAATAAAATATTGTGCTATATTGTGCCCCCACCCCCATTGCTCTGTGCCCCAGGACCTTTGTGGAAACAGTCATGGGAATCTTTATCCTGTTTTCAAATGGAAAGTTGGCGAATGGAAACTGAAGCTCAAAAAATCCATCACCATGTCTCCTGACAAAAGCGCTTCTTCTTTGATACTAGCTTTCTAAGCACGTGGACCCTGGGGAAAAGAAACAAATCCCTCCAATGGGTTAAGTGGTATAAAAGGGAAAGACTTCTCCACATGCACCTCTTGTTCCTGAGCATTAACCTTTGGGTATGGCGGGAGTTGGCACTATATGTTGGCCCCTGTGAGAATGCAGGCCCCCTACAGGGAGGGAACCCAGACCTCACTTTCTTCCACTTCCCAGTCTCTTCCTGATGCTCAAACTGGCTGTTCCCAGACAGCAACCAGAGGATAAGGAAAACCATCTGTGCAGTCCCTGAAGGTCCACCTCTTAATGCCAGGGCAAGGTAAGGAGAGGACCACTGTCCACGTGGAGGAGCAAAAGAATAAAAATCAAGTAGTAGTCAAATAACTGGGTTATATTTGCCCCAAAATAAATAAAACAAATTGCAGAGTTGGGAGATTTTATCTAGTTCCTTTCATTTTACATTCCACAAAGCCACCAAAGTCCCATCTTTAACAGAACAGGTTGTGCCCTGTTCCCTCAGTAAGAAAACAGGAAACTGGACAAGTACTGAGAAATTATCATTAAATGTTGTGCTTTTTTAGTTGACTAGCTTAATAGAGAGGAACATATAGATTATTTTTAATGCTTTTGTTCTTCAGTTAAATGAGGCATTCTGAGGTATGTGTTGAGTTATTAGGTAAGTCATCACCACCTAAGTAGCAAAAAGTAAAGAGACCTCTAACTCTGTATCAATAAATGATTACAGGGATTTATGAACCAGTATTATGATGAATTCAATTCAGTGTTCTTTAATACAATAAACACGTGTACAGTAGTGAACCAATCCTAATTCTTACAAAAAGAAAGTCGAGAAATGCCTGCCACTTTCATAATGTCAATGAAAATCCAACTTCTCACATTGGTTATAATTGATGTATCTTTTCTGTCCTTCCTTTATCTAACTTTCTGTCATGGATGAGTTAAAATTTAAATATTTGATCTCAAACTGATCATTCCTATCTACTGAGTTTTGCCCCTTTGATTTTTTTTAACTTTTATATTGAAGTTACCAATCAGTTACCAAAAATCTAGTTTTATTCTGGAAGTGGTAGAACCAGTATTTATAATCCATAGGTCAAGAAATTTCTTTGATTCTTTCCTTTGTTCATTCAAAGAAAAAGATTCAAGCTCTTTATGAAACTTAAGAAACATAATTTTCCAGATAAGATGTTAATGATAGCTATTTTTTTAATGAAGACTCCTTATGTACTAGGTAGGCATTGTATTAAGCAGTTTATACACATCTAGCTGTGTAATGCCTTAGTATCAGAAGATAGAGAAAAGGGACTCTGATGGATATCAATATACCCCCCACAGATGTCACTAACCCTGTCCTAAGTGTCTGGTTTGAAATAATTTCCCATTGACTTGCATTCCTAGTTATAGACTATTTTGTGAAATGGTATGATTATCTCAGAGAGAAGTAAGCTGTTCAGAAATTTTCAGTAGTTGTGAAAAGCTCATTCTGAAGGTGCTGGCAATGAATAAAATGGAATTCATCTATTTAGCTGCCAGATAATATGTTTGATGGTCAGTCTCCGGAGGAAATCTCGTGATCACTGTGAAAATCCTGCAAATGTTCATATTTCATGGCAGAAAGAATTGATGCTTCAATAAGAACAGAAGCTACAGAGTGTTAACTCTACATCCCATGGCATGGTGTGAGTCAGTAGTGGTGGGTTCAGGGCTGGTTGTTGCACAAGGCGATTCTGATGAAGAGACCAATCTTAAAGACAGGCAGGGCATAGTGATGTCATCATGAGAATGAGCAGAAGACAGACAGAGAAACAGAAACGATGAGCAATGTGCAAAAGGAGATTGTCCTAACTTGAAAGAAGCGGTTCCAAACCAGAGGAAACTATTTTCAATTGGTAAGGTTAGCACTTCCCTCCAAAATCAGAATGAGGAAGAAATGACATGTATATGTTATCAACAATAATGACACTTCCTTCCCCGGTAGCAAACCCAGAGTTGCAGCCTCTGTTTTGTGTTACCAGTGTGCCCTGCTCATATGTGCCTAAGTGAGGGGACACCATGGGAGCCAAAACCCATCCCATGCTCACCCTACATCCTATAACCTGAGCAGGGCTGTGTCAACCTGGAGCAAAAGTGACCTTTTCTAATTATTCTGCAAAGGCTGTGGCCTGTTTTATTTACTGAAAAAAGGAAAATTTTGCGGTAGGAGACTGTTCAGAAGGTAGTAACTACATAGAGTTATGTAGACAAAAAGATACCACGTTTTAAAAAATTAACCTGTAAGGTTTCTGACTCTAAAAAATAAACTAATTTACAAAAAAGTATTGTCAAAGAACAAATGAAAATACTATTGTTTGAATCTAGCAACCAAATTTTACAATTTAAAGCCTTGAGAAAAAATGACCATCATGAGCAATACAGTAAAACAGCAACAACAACAAAAGTCAGTGTTTGGGGGCACCTGGGTGGCTCAGTGGGTTAAGCCGCTGCCTTCAGCTCAGGTCATGATCTCAGGGTCCTGGGGTCAAACCCCGCATCGGGCTCTCTCCTCGGCGGGGAGCCTGCTTCCCCTCTCTCTCTCTGTCTGCCTCTCCATCTACTTGTGATTTCTCTCTATCAAATAAATAAAATCTAAAAAAAAAAAAAAAAAAAAAAAGTCAGTGTTTGCATAGACTCCATGGGTCCCAGACTGTGGAGTCAGAGTAGATCAGCTGGAACTTCTCCAGTTTTCTTCTGTGGAGGAGATGCTCCCTCCCCAGTAACTGCTTTGAGATTAAGAGATGAGAAATCCAAGAACTAAACTTTCAGCCTAGAGGAGGACTCAGAATTATCATCAGTACTTCTTTTAAATTTCACATCTGTCTCTACTCCTTACCATGAAATAATTGGGACAATTAATTTAGAACAGTCTTCCTTGACTCCCGTTTGCAATATTTCTATCTATGCTAGCCATACCTGTTTCTGCGTAACTGTCAGTGTCTATCTCCATATCTGTCTATATCTCCATATCTGTGTCTATATCTCTGTCTCACTCTCTCTCTCTCTTTCCAGTTAGCCAAAATGATACAGAAATATCTATATCTATATCCATAGTAGAAAAAAGGATAATTACTCAATGCTGTACCTACCAAAAAAAAGTGATATATTGACTGATTGGTCAAGATGGCGGAGAAGTAGCAAGCTGAGACTGCTTCAGCTAGCCGGAGATCAGCTAGATAGCTTATCTAAAGATTGCAAACACCTGAAAATCCATCGGCAGATCGAAGAGAAGAAGAACAGCAATTCTGGAAACAGAAAAACAACCACTTTCTGAAAGGTAGGACCGGCGGAGAAGTGAATCCAAAGCGACGGGAAGATAGACCCCGGGGGGAGGGGCCGGCTCCCGGCAAGCAGCGGAGCAACCGTGCACAAAATCAGGACTTTTAAAAGTCTGTTCCGCTGAGGGACATCGCTCCAGAGGCTAAACCGGGGCGAAGCCCACGCGGGGTCAGCGTGGCCTCAGGTCCCGCAGGGTCACAGAAGGATCGGGGGTGTCTGAGTGTCGCAGAGCTTGCGGGTATTGGAACGGGAAAGCTGGCTACAGAGACAGAGCCAACAGTAAGCTCAGAGCTCGGTGTTACCTTGAACCGGTCGCAGGCTCGGTGAGCTCGGAGCGTGGCCGGAGGTCAGGCAGACGGGAGTAACTGGGCGCTGTTCTCTGAGGGCGCACTGAGGAGTGGGGCCCTGGGCTCTCGGCTCCTCCGGGCCGGAGACCAGGAGGCCGCCATTTGTATTCCCGTCCTCTGGAACTCTACGGAAAGCGCTCAGGGAACAAAAGCTCCTGAAAGCAAACCCGAGCGGATTACTCACCCCGGCCCCGGGTAAGGGCGGTGTAATTCCGCCTGGGGCAAAGACACTTGAGAATCACTACAACAGGCCCCTCCCCCAAAAGATCAACAAGAAATCCAGCCAAGACCAAGTTCACCTACCAAGGAGTATGGTTTCAATACCAAGGAGAGCAGCAGAATTCCAGAGGAGGAGAAAGCCAAGCACGGAACTCATGGCTTTTTTCCGGTGATTGTTTTTAGTCTTGCAGTTAATTTAATTTTTTCTTTTTCATTTTTCTTTTTTTTCTCGCATTCGGGTAAAATTTTTTTTTTTTTAACTGTTACCTTTTTCTTTTTTAACGATTTTTTACTAGTTTATTTAATATATATATTTTTTTTCTTTCTTACATTTTTCTTAGGTGTTTTCTTTTTTAAAAAATTCTTTTCTTTTCTTTTTCTTTTCTTTTTGTTTTTTTTTCTTTCTTCCTTTTTGAACCTCTTTTTATCCCCTTTCTCCCCAGTCACGATTTTGGATCTCTTCTAATTTGGTTAAAGCATATTTTCCTGGGGTTGTTGCCACTCTTTTAGTATTTTACTTGCCCATTCATTTACTCTTATCTGGACAAAATGACAAGACGTAAAAATTCAACACAAAAAAAAGAACAAGAGGCAGTACCGAAGGCTAGGGACCTAATCAATACAGACATCGGTAATATGTCAGATCTAGAGTTCAGAATGACAATTCTCAAGGTTCTAGCCGGGCTCAAAAAAGGCATGGAAGATATTAGAGAAACCCTCTCGAGAGATATAAAAGCCCTTTCTGGAAAAATAAAAGAACTAAAATCTAACCAAGGTGAAATCAAAAAAGCTATTAATGAGGTGCAATCAAAAATGGAGGCTCTAACTGCTAGGATAAATGAGGCAGAAGAAAAAATTAGTGATATAGAAGACCAAATGACAGAGAATAAAGAAGCTGAGCAAAAGAGGGACAAACAGCTACTGGACCACGAGGGGAGAATTCGAGAGATAAATGACACCATAAGACGAAACAACATTAGAATAATTGGAATTCCAGAAGAAGAAGAAAGTGAGAGGGGAGCAGAAGGTATACTGGAGAGAATTATTGGGGAGAATTTCCCCAATATGGCAAAAGGGAACGAGCATCAAAATTCAGGAGGTTCAGAGAACGCCCCTCAAAATCAATAAGAATAGGCCCACACCCCGTCACCTAATAGTAAAATTTACAAGTCTCAGTGACAAAGAGAAAATCCTGAAAGCAGCCCGGGAAAAGAAGTCTGTAACAAACAATGGTAAAAATATTAGATTGGCAGCTGACTTATCCACAGAGACCTGGCAGGCCAGAAAGAGCTGGCATGATATTTTCAGAGCACTAAACGAGAAAAACATGCAGCCAAGAATACTATACCCAGCTAGCCTATCATTGAAAATAGAAGGAGAGATTAAAAGCTTCCAGGACAAACAACAACTGAAAGAATTTGCAAATACCAAACCAGCTCTACAGGAAATATTGAAAGGGGTCCTCTAAGCAAAGAGAGAGCCTACAAGTGGTAGATCAGAAAGGAACAGAGACCATATACAGTAACAGTCACCTTACAGGCAATACAATGGCACTAAATTCATATCTCTCAATAGTTACCCTGAATGTGAATGGGCTAAATGCCCCTGTCAAAAGACACAGGGTATCAGAATGGATAAAAAAACAAAACCCATCTATATGTTGCCTTCAAGAAACACATTTTAAGCCCGAAGACACTTACAGATTTAAAGTGAGGGGGTGGAAAAGAATTTACCATGCTAATGGACATCAGAAGAAAGCAGGAGTGGCAATCCTTATATTAGATCAATTAGATTTTAAGCCAAAGACTATAATAAGAGATGAGGAAGGACACTATATCATACTCAAAGGGTCTGTCCAACAAGAAGATTTAACAATTTTAAATATCTACGCCCGCAATGTGGGAGCAGCCAACTATATAAACCAATTAATAACAAAATCAAAGAAACACATCAACAATAATAAAATAATAGTAGGGGAATTTAACAATCCCCTCACTGAAATGGACAGGTCATCCAAGCAAAAGATCAGCAAGGAAATAAAGGCCTTAAACGACACACTGGACCAGATGGACATCACAGATATATTCAGAACATTTCATCCCAAAGCAACAGAATACACATTCTTCTCTAGTGCACATGGAACATTCTCCAGAATAGATCACATCCTCGGTCCTAAATCAGGACTCAACCGGTATCAAAAGATTGGGATCATTCCCTGCATATTTTCAGACCACAATGCTCTAAAGCTAGAACTCAACCACAAAAGGAAGTTTGGAAAGAACCCAACTTCATGGAGACTAAACAGTATCCTTCTAAAGAATGAATGGGTCAACCGGGAAATTAAAGAAGAATTGAAAAAAATCATGGAAACAAATGATAATGAAAATACAACGGTTCAAAATCTGTGGGACACAACAAAGGCAGTCCTGAGAGGAAAATATATAGCGGTACAAGCCTTTCTCAAGAAACAAGAAAGGTCTCAGGTACACAACCTAACCCTACACCTAAAGGAGCTGGAGAAAGAACAAGAAAGAAACCCTAAGCCCAGCAGGAGAAGAGAAATCATAAAGATCAGAGCAGAAATCAATGAAATAGAAACCAAAAAAACAATAGAACAAATCAACGAAACTAGGAGCTGGTTCTTTGAAAGAATTAATAAAATTGATAAACCCCTGGCCCGACTTATCAAAAAGAAAAGAGAAAGGACCCAAATAAATAAAATCATGAATGAAAGAGGAGAGATCACAACTAACACCAAAGAAATACAAACTATTATAAGAACATACTATGAGCAACTCTACGGCAATAAATTTGACAATCTGGAAGAAATGGATGCATTCCTAGAAACATATAAACTACCACAACTGAACCAGGAAGAAATAGAAAGCCTGAACAGACCCATAACCAGTAAGGAGATTGAAACAGTCATTAAAAATCTCCAAACAAACAAAAGCCCAGGGCCAGACGGCTTCCCGGGGGAATTCTACCGAACATTTAAAAAAGAACTAATTCCTATTCTCCTGAAACTGTTCCAAAAAATAGAAATGGAAGGAAAACTTCCAAACTCATTTTATGAGGCCAGCATCACCTTGATCCCAAAACCAGACAAGGATCCCACCAAAAAAGAGAGCTATAGACCGATATCCTTGATGAACACAGATGCGAAAATACTCAACAAAATACTAGCCAATAGGATTCAACAGTACATTAAAAAGATTATTCACCACGACCAAGTGGGATTTATTCCAGGGCTGCAAGGTTGGTTCAACATCCGCAAATCAGTCAATGTGATACAACACATCAATAAAAGAAAGAACAAGAACCATATGATACTCTCAATAGATGCTGAAAAAGCATTTGACAAAGTACAACATCCCTTCCTGATCAAAACTCTTCAAAGTGTAGGGATAGAGGGCACATACCTCAATATCATCAAAGCCATCTATGAAAAACCCACCGCAAATATCATTCTCAATGGAGAAAAATTGAAAGCTTTTCCCCTAAGGTCAGGAACACGGCAGGGATGTCCATTATCACCACTGCTATTCAACATCGTACTAGAGGTCCTAGCCTCAGCAATCAGACAACAAAAGGAAATTAAAGGCATCCAAATCGGCAAAGAAGAAGTCAAATTATCACTCTTCGCAGATGATATGATACTATATGTGGAAAGCCCAAAAGACTCCACTCCAAAACTGCTAGAACTTATACAGGAATTCAGTAAAGTGTCAGGATATAAAATCAATGCACAGAAATCAGTTGCATTTCTCTACACCAACAGCAAGACAGAAGAAAGAGATATTAAGGAGTCAATCCCATTTACAATTGCATCCAAAACCATAAGATACCTAGGAATAAACCTAACCAAAGAGACACAGAATCTATACTCAGAAAACTATAAAGTACTCATGAAGGAAATTGAGGAAGACACAAAGAAATGGAAAAATGTTCCATGCTCCTGGATTGGAAGAATAAATATTGTGAAAATGTCTATGCTACCTAAAGCAATCTACACCTTTAATGCAATTCCTATCAAAGTACCATCCATCTTTTTCAAAGGAATGGAACAAATAATGCTAAAATTTATATGGAACCAGAAAAGACCTCGAATAGCCAAAGGGATATTGAAAAAGAAAGCCAACGTTGGTGGCATCACAATTCCGGACTTCAGGCTCTATTACAAAGCTGTCATCATCAAGACAGCATGGTACTGGCACAAAAACAGACACATAGATCAATGGAACAGAATAGAGAGCCCAGAAATAGACCCTCAAATCTATGGTCAACTAATCTTCGACAAAGCAGGAAAGAATGTCCAATGGAAAAAAGACAGCCTCTTCAATAAATGGTGCTTGGAAAATTAGACAGCCACATGCAGAAAAATGAAATTGGACCATTTCCTTACACCACACACAAAAATAGACTCAAAATGGATGAAGGACCTCAATGTACGAAAGGAATCCATCAAAATCCTTGAGGAGAACACGGGCAGCAACCTCTTCGACCTCTGCCGCAGCAACATCTTCCTAGGAACAACGCAAAAGGCAAGGGAAGCAAGGGAAAAAAAGAACTACTGGGATTTCATCAAGATCAAAAGCTTTTGCACAGCAAAGGAAACAGTTAACAAAATCAAAAGACAATTGACAGAATGGGAGAAGATATTTGCAAATGACATATCAGATAAAGGACTAGTGTCCAGAATCTATAAAGAACTTAGCAAACTCAACACCCAAAGAACAAATAATCCAATCAAGAAATGGGCAGAAGACATGAACAGACATTTCTGCAAAGAAGACATCCAGATGGCGAACAGACACATGAAAAAGTGCTCCATATCAGTCGGCATCAGGGAAATACAAATCAAAACCACAATGAGATATCACCTCACACCAGTCAGAATAGCTAAAATCAACAAGTCAGGAAATGACAGATGCTGGCGAGGATGTAGAGAAAGGGGAACCCTCCTACACTGTTGGTGGGAATGCAAGCTGGTGCAGCCACTCTGGAAAACAGCATGGAGGTTCCTCAAAATGTTGAAAATAGAACTGCCCTATGACCCAGCAATTGCACTATTGGGTATTTACCCTAAAGATACAAATGTAGTGATCCAAAGGGGCACATGCACCCGAATGTTTATAGCAGCAATGTCCACAATAGCCAAACTATGGAAAGAACCTAGATGTCCATCAACAGATGAATGGATCAAGAAGATGTGGTATATATACACAATGGAATACTATGCAGCCATCAAAAGAAATGAAATCTTGCCATTTGCAACAACATGGATGGAACTAGAGCGTATCATGCTTAGTGAAATAAGTCAAGCAGAGAAAGACAACTATCATATGATCTCCCTGATATGAGGAAGTGGTGATGCAACATGGAGGCTTAAGTGGGTAGAAGAAGAATAAATGAAACAAGATGGGATTGGGAGGGAGACAAACCATAAGTGACTCTTAATCTCACAAAACAAACTGAGGGTTGCCGGGGGGAGGGGGTTTGTGAGAAGGGGGTGGGATTATGGACATTGTGGAGGGTATGTGATTTGGTGAGTGCTGTGAAGTGTGTAAACCTGGTGATTCACAGACCTGTACCCCTGGGGATAAAAATATATGTTTATAAAAAATAAAAAATTAAAAAAAAAAGTGATATATTGGTACCAAAAAAAAAAAAAAAAAAAGAATCAGCCTTTGGGTATCTGATGTATCAGATATATTTGGTCACTTACAACACATGCGATGAGAACAGGAAATAGGCAGCACTGAGACATCCTGTCCCCTCTACTGAAATTCCTTTTTATACTTTAGAGAACACAGTAGATGAAGCCACATGCAAATGTACAAAGTATTCCAGGAGCCCGACAGTCAGCCCCAGGAACCTCTCTTCAGTTCTGGACTCTCATCATTTCCACAGGACAACTTAGCACCAGTCTCTGCCTCAGCCTCAGCCTCCACCCTGTACTCCCTGACAGGTACCCCAGTCCTAGAATCAAGGGGACAAGAAACAGTCACCAGCTGTGCCTTCAGGATGCCAGGCTTCCTGCTACAACTTCCCATTGACCTGATTGCCTGCTGTGGAGAGCTTCTGCCTTAGAGTCAGGACATATCAGTTCTTTTCCTGAGATTTCCAGGGGATATCTATGGTTCAGGGGCATGAGAAGGGGCTTGAAATGGAGAGAGGGCACAGGACTGAGGTCATAGACATGACAATGAGATCCAGGTGTGATGCCAAATGAAGGAAGATGAAGACCAGTGCTTCTGGGATACAAGTGCTCCCCAATAGGACCTTTTTCTCTGTGTCTGTGACCTTCCCAGGGTATGTGCAAGCCTTGTCTCTAGTGCAGCCTCCATACACACTTGCTGAATCAATCTGTGAATCAGTGAATCCCAGGAAGCATTATTGAGGAAGCACATTGAGAGTATTTCCTGTAATGAATCCTAAGCACGCATTTTGGTACATTAAGAGAAATATATAGACCCCTCTGTAAATACTGAAGGAGCAGGAGGATGGCTGAGGACAAAGCAAAAGCATTTCAATACATACATACTTATGTACATATACATGCATATTTTTATTACATAGTGGTATATGATATATTATATATTAAAAGTACATATGGAAGAAATAAAACATCCTTATTTTAAAAGATTTTATTTATTTCTTTATTTGACAGACAGAGATCACAAGTATGCAGAGAGGCAGGCAGAGAGAGAGGAGGAAGCAGGCTCCCTGCTGAGCAGACAGACAGACACACATACACCCACCCACACACACATACACACACACACCCAGTGCACAGCTTGATCCCAGGACTCTGGGATCATGACCTGAGCCAAAGACAGAGGCCTTAACCCACTGAGCCACCCAGGTGCCCAGAAATAAAATATCTTATTTAAGATTGTGGGTTCTAGATATAGATCCTCTGGTACAAATTATTGCTCTGCCACTTACTCATGTCAGACCTTTGATAAAATTACTGGTGTGACCAAAGCCTCCATTTTTCATATGAAAAATGGAACCAAAAATAAAATCACCCACTTAGTAGGCTTTGTGAAGATTAAATGAGATAATGGAGCCAATGTGTTCACCTATTATGTATAAAATGCATTCAATATTGAAAGCTATTAAAGTTATGAAAACTAAAGAAAATAAAATCTCTATTTTTGAAAGTATTTAAAAAGATAAATAAAAGATAACTTCTACCTTCATTTACTTCCATGTTTGAAATAATTCAATTTGAGAAACACATTTTTCCATGAATGATTCTGAAATGACCATTTATCTTCCTTCTTAGCTCCTAGCATCTGAAACCCTTGTCTATGTCCATGAATCTGAGTGAAAGAATGACCTTGTTCTCACTATAGGAAAGAAAAAAGTCAGATACTGTTTCTCAGCCTTCCTTAAGCTATAGTCAGGTAGAAAGTGTGGGCTCCCCCAATTAGACATATTCACACAATTACTACCTCTTAATACAACACATGCACTGAGACACACATATGCACAAACACACAGGACAGAAAGCAATGCAAATGCACTTAAACACTCATCCATGCACACACACAGATAGATACACACAGCCATAAACACAAATACAGACACAGGGACTGTAAGGAAATGCTTAGCAGCCATGGTGGACCAGAGGACCTCTCTCCAGAGTGACCGTGGGTGCCTTCCTTCTGTCTCCTAGTCCTTTTCATTCCCAGGATGAAACTTCCTACATAGAAAGAGTCAGTCTTCTTAGTTGTAGGCCATTGACCTTCTGGTCTACGGTCCTCCATCTCCACAACATTCAACTACTCAGTATGGATCACTTCAGAAATGGTATTTATCGGAAAGGAGGGAAAATAGAACAGCTGCCTCAGGAGGAAAACTCAGCCATCCTGGCTTCATCTTCTCTTTTCTCTAGAGGCAGGACTCAAGCCAGAGTTCACATCAATTCCACATGGTATGTGACAGAGCCATACACAAGTTTTAGGCAGAACTGTTTCAAGTTTTAAGACATGCATACATTTAGAGAAAACCATATGGAAATCATAAAAGGCAAGCTAAAAAGCTTTGCTGAAGAAAAGATGGAGGAAAACAGGAATATGGAAAAATAAATGCATAAACATAAAGTACTAATAATATGTGACTGATTTTCAAGGATAGTACTTCAAAGGGGTCACCAAAGATTTTTCACATGAAAATTTGGTGTACATAATAATGGTCGACAGTATGAGGATATTGAATTTGTGGAATGATTGTAGTAGAAAACATATGTACTTATTATCAAAAGTTTACTGTATTTCAGAACCCGGACTAGCAGTTATTAGGCTGAAAGGCTCTTAGTTATTTAATGTACACTAAGTTCTGTGATAGGATAGCTATCACATCTATTTTCAGATGAGGATTTTTGAGGCAGAAAGAGATTAAGAAATTTGCAGAGATTCAGGCAACTCCTAAGTGACATGAAGAAATGCTTCAGTGACGTGGTGAGTTGCTCAGAATATGGCCTGAACTGAAAGAAGAAGACTGCAAAACCCTGTGTATATTGCACCTGTGACTCATCAAGGAATTTGTAGCCCACAAAACAACATTTATGTCCATGTATCTTCAAAGAAGAAATCGAGAAGTCCAGAGACCATAATGGAGAGAGGTTTTGCTCCTGGTGAGATGCTCAAGGGAATTTTTTAATCTTCATCTTTGTCTTTTATTCTATTTCATCAAGGATGATATTTAAACACATGTCCTACATAGCAGCTTAGTGAATTTCCTTGATTCAATTGTCACTCCTCTGACCCTCGCTGTCCTGTTCCATGGAATGAAAACTTACAAGCATCTATATCATGTAATTGTTATGAGGATGGACAAGGTTAAGGACATCTAGAATGAAACTTCAAGAATAAAAAATACTCCCTAAGTATTAGCTCATTTTTTAGAGAGGTGGGGAGACGCAGAGGGAGAGAGAATCTTAAGCATGCTCCACACTCAGCACAAGCCCAATGTGTAGCTCAATCTTAAGACTCTGAGATCTGAGTCAAAATCAAGAGTCAGACACTTACCAACTCAGCCAGCCAGGTGCCCTAAATATTTCCTCTTCTGAAAGTTAGTATTTATTACACATGCAATATTTTAAAATATTATATTGAGAAAGTATTTTCATTAAATAGCTCCTCGCAAGTAGAAACAATTCTCATTTCCACAGAAATCAAGATTCTTTCATAGTCCCTTCACGTTTATGTCAACAGTTCTCCAGATACCACCAGTCTTATTTTGAGATGAACACAGCAGCAAGAAGCCTACAAAACACAGTGCCCTCATTCCCTCCAAGTCTGCAGTGAGCACTAAAGGGCCAGCAATCGACCTTATCAACCACTTTTTTCATCCTCCCCATTTCAGGCCATGGCCTCCTGACACTAAGGCAGGAGGCATCCAGCCACCAGGCACCCACTATCCTGCCTGCTTCTGTAGGACACAGCCTGGCAGATGGGGTATCATCTGCCAAGAAGAAAGAATTCACTTTCTTCTTCTTCTGGGCTCCTGAGTCATACTCCTGGACCATTTCCATCTGGATGAGAAGGCAAAGAAATTCTGTAATGTTTCTTATAATTATTAGAAGTTTGGGGAGCCTGGGTGGCTTAGATGGTTAAGTGTCATCCTTCGTCTCAGGTCATGATCCCAGGGTCCTAGATTGAGCCCTATAGTTGGGTTCCCTAATCAGCAGGGAATATGCTTCTCCCTTTCGCCCTTCTCGTACTCTCTCTGTCTGTGTCTCTCCCTCAAATAAATAAATAAAATATTTCAACAGGAAGTTCATTGGAAATGCTCTTCTTTTATTTACAGTTACATCAAAGAGGGAACATTTCCAAATACACATTTCACAAAGGTAAAGAAAAAAAAATTAAGTAAAGAAATATATTGACATATATTGCAAGAAATCCAGAATGATTTTTGAAAAGGTAGTCATTCACTGGTAGGGGCAAAACACAATCGGGCTTTGGAGGACCGGATTTTTGAAATGTTAATAAAATCCCAACTCAAATTCATGTAGGTGGATAGAGCAAAGTTGAGGTGAAATGATTCTCACATTTTTACTTCAATCTCTGCCATAAATTTCATAGAAAAAGAGGATGTTTTCATTTACTACTGTGCCAATGATACTTACCACCCTAGAACTGTGAAGACAACCAACAGAATATCTTCTTGGGTCTGTAGCATCCACATCCTTCCCTACAGCAGCAACCACAATCAGCCCACCGCTAGCTCCCCAGCCTTAGTCTTCCCTGGTCTGAAACACTTTTGGAGCTTTCCAGGAAGACATCTTGTATTATACTTGCACAAATTTCCAGTTGACCTCAGGATCTCTGCTTTCAAAGTGTTCTTGGAATGAAATTCTTCTGTGGGGGCTGACAGCACACAGGCTGTACCATTGTCCATCATCTCAGCATCCAGAGACTCAATACGTGGGTAAAGTTCACACTAGGACAGGGAATCACTGTGTGCCATTATTATTGCATGTAAAAAAAAAAAAATCATTCTGTAATTTAGGCTTAATGTTGAGCCAAAGCTATTAAGTTCATGCCTTCTGAACTGGAATTCACCAAAAAGTTTAATGACTGCAATTCCTTACATGTACACTAGAGGTCCAGTGGATTGGAATTGGAACAATTTCCTTTGGCTGGGAGGTGTGGGGAGATTGGGCCAGCATGAGGTCATCACAACAGAGCTCAAAATTCATTGAGATTGTTCAAAAGACCACCATATTGGGCCACTGTTAATTGTCCCTGTGAAAGAGGAGAGAGAACCTGCCAAGAGCAGAAAAGCCTACCTGCATGTGTGTGGAGGGAGGGTGTAGGGGGATTGGGTATAGGTGAGTGTGTCCGAGTTCTCTCTCCATGTTCTCACATTTCAGCACATGTACCTCGTGTAACACAGATAAGGGAAATGTTCTGTTGCAGTATAAGCAAGAACGTCTGACTCCTGAGGTCACTGAAGTACTAAGGGGTCAGTGACTCGTCCAGGTCACACAGCTGGTACAGGGTGAGGTGGCAGAGAGAGGCAGTGAACCAGATCAATTGGTGTCTCTTGATTATGGAACTAAACCCCTTCTTCACTGCAGGACAATACAAGGAACCCTACATTGTCCCCAACAGCAGAGGCAGATTAATATTGAACATTGAGTGACACAAATCTTTCCAATGTGTTACAACACAAATGCAGAGATTAGCTGTCTTCAGAGAATAAATAAAATGCCAATAAACCATCAATTGAGTTTTCTATATAAAATGCCTGTCCTCATGCTTCTGAGCAAGGTTCTGCAGTATGAGATTGCAGGGAATGGTTGAGTGGGTGTGAGAATAATCCTGCCACACCCCAAAAAGATCCATTTACCAGGAATTTCTTTCCAGATTGGGAGCCCACTTACATGGGGACACAGGATGCCTCAGACCTGCTCACATCTGGGACAGATCAGGAACAACACACAGAAATATCTAAGCCACCACTTCTTCTGAGAAACTTGAAGCAGCCCCACCCTTCAGCCTCTGACCTGAGGAGTTCTGTAACAGGAACCTCACTTCTTACCCTATCACAGGGGAGCCAGCCCAGCCAACTAGATGCCACAGCTGAAAGCATTCATTTTCTTGTCTCCCAGGCCTATGAATTGTCCCCCAGGAACTTCAGTCTACAGAAGAAACTCAGGAAAATATTTATTGTTGCTTTTTTTCCATATAATTTTTTCTCGGGAATTTATCTTTGCTTGCTGTTGGCTTTGGGCAGCTAAAGTTTGAGCAACACACAATATCAATCTCCAGAGCAAGAGATGAGTGTGCCCGTATATCTTGCAAGGTTACCACTGAGGACATTAACAAAGAAGTCATCTATTGGTACTGACTGAAGCAAGATCAGGGAGAGGATATCTCACATTTGTCTCAACACATCTTACCTAGGGTCACTTAAGCGGAAAGAACAACAAACTTCCGCTTCAACCTTGAAAATGAATTTCCTAAGGAAACAAGATGAGGCCATGTACTTCTTTGGCAGCTGGATTTGGACCCACAGCATCAGAGTTGCCCAGAGAAGCTGCACAAGAACCATCTTCAGTTCTGACCCACCCACATCCTTCTCAATATGGGCAACCACAGAGGCTGCACAGCTGGGTGCCCAGCCTGAGTCTCTCTCTCTGTTGTATTTCCTGAGGTTGGCAGGAAAACATCTTAGATTTTGTTCACATGGAGAGCCCATATGAGGTTGACAATTATTGTACAAATGTAAGCAGTTTGCAGGACAATACAAGGAAATCCCACTAAATTATCCCCCTAAATTAGGCTGTTAGGGAACCTGGAAAAGACATAGTGAAATGTACGAAGGAAAACCCATTTGTCTGGTAATGCACAGTAGAGAGAGATTTCTAGTACCTAAATGATTCAAAATGAAGACAGTAAAGGCATATAGAGACTACATAAGTATTTATTATTACTTTCCAATTTTATTCATGGTCATTACAGTTTTTGGAGGTAGAACGACATTTGTAACATAAAAATTCCATGCTTTTATTACCATCCTATGGCCATATTGAAGGAATCCATGATTATTATATCCCTATTTAAATGGCAGTTGTCTTAGTTATAGAAGACACCAAGGTATAAATCCCGTGCCACAGAGGTAGAAGCAACACCTCACTCCACATTCAGGGTCAATACTAGGACAAAAGGAGCACTATGCCATTGGAACATGTCCTGAGTACTTCAGGCACCTCTAACATGGTGTTAACACCTGTAAGAATTTTTCTCCAGGATTCTGAAAGGAAAATAAATATCCTGAATACAGATCAGATGATTAAAAAGGATAATATATGCTCCTTTTATTTGTCAAGATGGTGAATGTCTTTCACAAATTACTATCACCATCAATATAGTGATACACACAAGCAATGTGTGAAATTACAAAGCCTCCTCCCCCATCTCCTTAGAGTCACTTTCAAATGCAGAGGAAAGTTCTTTACTTCAGAAAAACTTGATACTTGTGTTTATTGGAGATCTGACCACATAGTTACCATGCACAGTTTACCTCTGGTTCCCTTAGATCATGACAACATCTTCATTCTCTGTTTCTCCTTCTTAGAATCAGGTATTGCTATCAAAGGCAGAGATGTTATGGATGCAAAATGCATTCCTAACCCAGCAGTGTCAGAACCTTCTCATGGGCAAACTGAGAATCTTTGTGTCCCATACCCTGCCCATCATGATTCTTGACTGGGGTGGGTTCCAGGAGAATGAATCTGAGGGCCTACGTCTCACAAGGCCTCTCCTGTCTCCTACAACAGCTACAGAAAAAAGGTCAGAAGACCCCCTGAATGAAATATGGAGTCTGAGAACAATGAACTCTTTCAAAAAAGAAGTGAAAGAAAAGAGGGATTAAGCTTCTCAGAGTATCTGTTTTGAATATTTTACAAAGATTATTTTATTTATTCCTCAGAAGAGCAGTACATTAATGTATTGAATTGCCCACATGGGGTGATGGAGCTGATGAGGGAGCAGGAGGCTGGCTGAGGACAAAGCAAGAGCTGGCGCCTTGCACCCCCCCCTTCATTCTGCTCCCCTCCATAGGTGTAGCATTCCTCAGGCACCCCTGACTGCCATAAAATGATAAATAGTTAACTTGCTAAGATCACAATCCTGCAAGACAGGAGTCTCCCTTGGTTTGCAAATGTCCTTGAGATTTACAAACAAAGAAGTTACCTTATCAATAGCCCAAATTCCAAAGACACAGAACTCAGTTTCTCAAGCCTAATGTCACCCTCCCCTCCATAAAAACCGAAGGAGGTGGAGGTAGAAGGAAAAGTAAATAAAGTTAAATTTCTTCTAAACCTAAATCTCATTAACAAGGATGCTTGATGGCAGGAATGTAACATTCCACCAGGAGACTCTCAATTGTCTTTACTTGATAGTGATGAGGGAGCAGGAGGCTGGCTGAGAACAGAGCAGGGGCTGGCACCTTGCACCCCCTCTCTCCCACTCCCCTTGGTAATATGTGTGACATTTCACAGGCACCCCTGACTGCCCTACAAGAAGAGCAAATGGTTATCTTGCAGAGATCACAGTCCTGCAAGGCAGGAGTCTCTCTTGGTTTACAAATGTCCTTGAGATTTACAACAAAGAAGTTGCCTTATCAATAGCCCAATTTTCAAAGATACATAACTCAGTTTCTCAAGCCCTAACGTCACCCTCCCATCCATAAAAAACCGAAGGAGACGGAGGTAGAAGGAAAAGTAAATAAAGTTAAATTTCTTTTAAGACCTAAATCTCACTAACAAGGACGTTTGATAGCAGGAATGTAACATTCCACCAGGAGACTCCCAATTGTCTTTATGTTAGTGCCTCATTAGAGGGAAAGTGGCCTTGGCTTGATAGTAACCAGGCCTTCCATATCCTGACAGTCTTCTTTATCCCAATAGCCCTTCTGAACAACCCTTTGTCCTCACCTACCCAACTCCTGTGTATATAACCAGCCACTCCTCACAACCCGGGGCAGCAGCTCTTCCTGCCCACGGGTCCTGTCCCCGTGCTTTAATAAACCACCATTTTGCACCAAAGATGTCTCAAGAATTCTTTCTTGGTCATCGGCTCCGGACCTCAGCCCACCAAACCTCACCTAGGTTCTAGAACTTCATCATATGGCGCCCGAACGTGGGGCTGTGAGTCTTTACATTTGTACTCTGAGCTTCGGTGCAAAATTGGTGAGTACTTTCTCTCCATTTACTCTGATTCCAGGGCCTTTTTCAAGGAGTATGGTCTTATTGGAACACTTGCATGTCAATTGCTCAGGCTGTAATCCTCTAGCCCATGGCTACTCTATGGGGAGGAGAGCGTCTGCCTTTTGGCTGTAAGCTAGTACCCTGGCCGGAATGGCAATAAGACCCAGAAACTTGATGGCCTCTCTTTATTCCTGTTCTTGTATAAAGTTGTCTCTCTTGGGCACGGGACAGCCACCTAAGTCCCCAGGACGGCTGCCAATCTTAAGACTCCCGTGTGAGGTTTCCTCCTTATTGATCTAATGTGATCCCCTCCACATGCCCGGTCTAGCCACTTCTGGCCGCGAGACCTCCACTGGGAGCCGGCCGAAACTAGTACCCGATTGAATTAAAATGCAACTGGGGACCGTTTCCTAGGGAAGTTGGCTGTAAGGACCACATGTGTTGGAATGTCGCATAGACCATGATGGATTTCAATCTTTACTGTTTCTCATCAGTGTCTTCTGCAAACCACCTAAAGCTATGAAATTGAGTAATTTCCCCTTGCCAAACTTTTCTAGTATTTCCATGGGTTAATATGGCAAAACAGTATGCAGTCTTCAGGATAGCATGGCACAAGCATTTTAGTCCATTCACCAGGCACCCATCAGCAGCCTAGGATGCGATGGGGAAGTGGAGGGATGCCGGCACCCCTCCAGGGCCTTTTAAGGCATGACGGTGATCAATAGCGATATCTTGAGGGACGCCTCTGGTCGCTTTTGACACACAGGAACCTCTGACATATCCTGCGTGGGACGCTACCCAGGAGTCAGGGGGGATTTGGTAATGGACCTTCATTACTTTTCTGGAAGCATGGCCTCAGTAGGCTTCTTCAGTTCCCAAGGACTCTACCTTGGGGTGCCTTTTAACCCACTGGAAATAATTTGGATTGCAAAACTTAGGAAAGGACTGAGCTCCTGTAACACTGCATGGCCTCAGTGGGATCTATCAGTTAGATCTCTGCAGGAAACAGGGCAAATGGACCTAGGATACCTTCACCGCTCATACCTAGGCCTTCATTCCTCTACACCAGGACCCCAGACTAAGGGGCTTTTGTGGAATGTGTTTGCCCAAATGAGTTAGCTAGTACGTAAGTAAGCCTTCTTCTAGTAAACCCAGGTTGCTGGGCCATCCCTACCAAAGGGGATTCTGGCTTTATTTCTCTCTGTTACTCCTAATAGATGTGGGGGCTTCTCCCTCACTCACTTCCCGTGTTAATGGCTATAACTGGAGCCAACTGGGGTTGGTCTAACTCGAGACAGAGACCATAAGGAATATTCCCAAGCAGCTGCCGAAACTCTCTTTGTTTCGGGGAAGTTTCCCTGTGTTCTCTGGCATGACTTGGACTGCCTAACCCCTTCCCCCTTGCTGGTGGGAAAGCATGGCGTCTGCTCCTCTGTTGGGGCTTATGAGCTCTAAAACTGGGAATCCTTTCTCTGCCTCCTGGCAGCACTTTGTTTCTTCTGTTTCCCCCTTACGTGTTTCTGTACCAACGTGTGTGCAGCCTGCATGACTGGCCTCTAGATCATGCACCACAGCTCCTTCTCTCTCCACTGTCAAGGAGCAAGAAGAGCACCCCTGGACCTAACACTCCCCACTCCAGATCTTCCCACGCATGTCTCAGGTAAACATTCAAAGTGGAGTGGGCCCAGGTGGAACATAAATCACTATTGGAACTAAGTTAAGTTTGTTGGTTTAATTAAGATAAGACCTGTCTTTGAAGTTACAGCAGTAAATGTGAAACTTTTATTCTATCAAAGTTTACTGAAGGTCAGATAAGCTTGTGTTACTTGTTAAAATTTGTTAGCAAAGAAATGACTAAACTGATGGTTAATTGTCTGTCTCAAATTTCTAATGGGTAATTGCTGAAGTAACTTTCAAAGTCTTTGGTAACCTGAAAGTTTTAAAGTTTTGCTTGGATGACAAATGGAATTAAATTGTGGACATCTAGGTCTTACCCAAACAGGATAAAATGCTAAGTCATAAATTTCTGGATGTAGGTTTGTGCTTTTGACTTCTTACTGCAAAGAAACTAAGAGTATTTAAATCTGTTGGTAAACTTGTTTGCCACTTAACTGATTCATAAATTGCCACCTGAAGAATTCTGTTGTAACAGTTCACAATTGGTTAATAATTAAAGGTGTTTCTAAGAATACAAAGTTCTGCTTAGTGTAACTAAGACTGATGGAAATAAAGGGAAACTCTGTATGTAGGAAAGTAGGAGATATGTAAGAAAGATTTAATGAATGGGAATACATTTTGTTGAAGGTAAAGGAAGGTAATTTTGTCCTAAATGAGATGGTTGTTTAGAAGGAAATGGCTTGGGACAAAACCTGAATGCAAAGGAAAGTTGTAGAAGGTTTGTGAAGGGAAATCTTCAGAAAAGGAATTTTAGCTATGGTCAAGAATGGATTAAGATTGAAATGAATGGGTTTTAAAGGTACATTGGTACAAGACTGAAATTCTCTGTTCAAAAGGACAATGTTTTCTTAGATCAATTGATCTGCTGTTAAGAAAATGTAAATGGTTTTCTCTTTGCCTGCCCAGAAAAACCAGTTTCTATGTTTTGTTTTATCAGGTGTTTAACATCCCTAATTATATTTAGGCATGTGCTTTAAAACTTTCTAAAATTTTAGCAAATGTTGACAGGATTTAAATTGTAAATCTCTTTAACTCAGGCTTTTCCTTGGTATGTGAAGTTGCTCATGAAGTACTACTGAACCAATGATAAACCTTGGGTTACATTTGGGAAAATGCTATAACTATTCTAGAGATTCTGCGCACTTCCTAAAGTTTTAACGTTTTGAGAGATCATCGCTTGATACTGTAATTATGGAAATGTTATGTGTCACAGAAATAACTTGATTTCCTTGCAGCTAAATTGTAAACTCCCATGTCTCTTTAGCTCTCACCATATCCATTCTGAGTTTTTGTCATTTATAATTGTTTTAATTCTCTGGTAAAATGAGTTTTATCTTCAAGGATATTCCTATAAAGGACTTTCAGGACAAATACAGATATTTGATATGCTTGAAAATCCTAAAACTGAAATGGGTAAGAATTTCCAAAACTGACTAAAGCTGCATTCACCAGAATTAGTAACATGGGACTAAATGAACTAAAAGATTATAGTGTTGTGTCTCTTAATGTTTTGTCTTACTTTAAACATTGCTGGTTCTCTCTAATGTTTGCTCTTCCAGACTAGGGATACTTTTTCCTTAAGTTATCTGTAACTTACAGAGATGTAAAAGTATTGATTTGCAAACAAATCAAAGCATTCAAATTTTCTCTCTATCTGAACCCTCTGAAACCAAAAGGTCTCAGTAAGTATTCATTCTTCCATGGCAATCAGTCATTTGCATAAGTCCAAAAGAATCTGTTCTCCTTGTAACAGGAAAGAATTGGAAACACGGGTTATTTTACCAAGGCTTTGACTGGGATGTCATATTTGAAAAGACTCAGATATGACCAGACAGTTTAAAGGAACTAAGGTTGACTTTATGAAACCTGGAGCCATAAAGCCCCTTGGGACTGTTGGCCTGATACCTTGCTTACAGAGTTCCCAGCAGCCTCACCAGGTGAGTAAAGAATGTCACTCCTTGGTAGGTGCAGTCTTGGGAAGAGGAATTCACCCAAAGGTATTGCAGGCATGCCTGATGGCCAGTACAGGGCTTGGCTTCTGGCCCGGAGAGGCTACTAAAAGTTCAACCTAGAGATTCCTTATACAAAGTTCCAGCAAAGCAGATTCTAAAAGATCTATTGATCACAGTCACTGTTCTTACTGAGCTTATGTAAATAATGGGCCAAGTTTGTTAAAACTGGACTTGTTTCACAAGTGAATTAGTCCTGATTTGGCTATCTCTGGAAATGAGGGTTACTTTAGAGAGAAAAATTATGTTTCGGTAACACACCTTCATGGATGTTAAATTCTAGATTTGATTGTCTTTAAATGTTTGTTTACCTAAGCTAAACAATTTGAGGTAAACTTCAGAGAAGTTGCACAATAGCTTCTTTAGTCGATCTTATTATTTTGTGGGGATATTAGCAGACCCCACAGCACATGATTAAACAGCTGGGATAATGAAATTGCCTAAAAGCCAGCCTATTGCACTCCATAGGATTAACTATGGACTTGTGGAGACAATGGATAACCCCACATTCTTTATGATTGGATTGAATGATCCATGGGGGACTCCCCTTATCTCTTGACAAGTTTTCTCACTTGCCAGTGATCCTCTGTAATCAGGATATTGTTAAGGCTGGACCACTCAAAGGTCTTCTTATTGGTTTCACCCCTTTGTCATATTTATCCTAGAGGCCACCTCTGTTGAGGTGCAATTGCAAATAGATGCTTTAGCAAAACCTAGAACAGCTTCCCTCATAAAAGAGCCTCAAAGCTCACTATGGGACAGTCCTTGACTGTAATGATGTCACATCAGGTCCAGATTTGTCTTAGAAGCCAAAGGCCACCAATGAATGATGGAGGCCGACTTATTAAATACTGGGCTACACTAACAGATATGCCAGAAATAATACTTAAAACTTGTCAAACTTTAAACCTAGTTACCTGTATGCCTGAACCTTACCACTGTACTTCTTTCTCTATAGAGCAAAAAAGGTTATTGATCTTGCTTACTCTATCAGGCCAGATTTAAGATGCCCCTGTTAAAAATATGAATGACAGTTGATTTTCTGATGACAGTAGTTTTCCTAGAAAAAATAAGAAAAGCTAGGTGTGCCATAGTGCTCACTAGCACTTTGCAATTGCCAAAGCCTAAGAATAAACATTTATACTGACTCCAAATATGCTTTCTTGGTACCACATGCCCATGGAGCTATTTGGAAAGAAAGAGGATTGCTGTCAAGCCATAACTCCCCAATCAAATATGGGTCTAAATTACAAGACCCTCCATATGGCTATACTAAGGATGGTGTATATCAAATCTAGGATACATATTTGTCTTTCATACCCACACCCATTGGACAGCTCACTCAAAAGACAGTTTTATGCTGGGAACAAATAAATCATATGTATGATACTTGGGCAAATAACACACGACATCTAGGATGGCTGTCTTTAGAAATGTGTTCCCAAATAATAGTACTCCAGGCTACTGAATGTTTTGCTACTGATTGGGTAAGGTGACCTGGCATTAGATGGCCAGCTCCAAACGGAACCTACTGGATATGTGGAACCAACCTGTGGCCCTGGCTTCCTCCAGCGTGGATAGGTCGCTGTACTTTAGGATTTGCCTGGATTCATGGGCGCATTACTAAAACCATTACAACCCCAGCTAATCTCCCCAACTTGAAACAAAGATGGACACGATCTGTTTTTAAGTGGTATGATCACTTAGCATCCATTTTTGTTCCATCTGCGGGACTAGAGGATGTCATGTGGCATGTAGAAGCCCTTAATAAATATACTACAAAGGCACTCAATGACTCACTGAATAGCATCTCCCTACTTAATACCGAAGTGTCACAAATACGCAAGGCAGTCCTACAAAATAGGATGGCCTTAGAAGTCCTGACAGCAGCCCAGAGTGGCACACATGCAATATCAAGACAGAATGTTGCGTGTACATCCCAGACTATTGCAAAAATGTCACAGGAATAATAAAGGATATGAACACCCAGATTAAGGCCCTACAAGATCCCTCTCTCTCTCTCAGTAAATGGTTAAGTTCCTAATTTGAAGGAGGACTATGGCCGAATCTTCTTTTCGGGCTTCTTATTCTTATCGCCTTATTAATCTTAATATGTTGCTTTGTTCCATGTTTCTCTACTTGGTGCCGAGACTCCATTGCTACAATGACTACACCACGACAGACGATCCTTGTCGCGCGCGAGGACGCCTCTTCACTGTCAGCGCTGGATTCAGCTGCCTCCACCTTTCGTAACTCTCTTATATGTTCCTACCCTGATCAATATTGACCCGAGCGGGTAGGGACAGCTCTCGAGCGGGTAGGGACAGCTCTACGCCCCTATTCAGCACGAAGAAGTTACAGAAGATGAGACCTTCCACCTTCAACCACCTTAAAGATTTAAGGGTCAAAATTGTTCAGGGGGGGAATGATGAGGGAGCAGGAGGCTGGCTGAGGACAAAGCAAAAGCTGGCGCCTTGCAACCCCCCCTTCATCCGCTCCCCTCCATATGTGTAGCATTCCTCAGGCACCCCTGACTGCCATAAAACGATAAATAGTTAACTTGCAGAGATCACAATCCTGCAAGACAGGAGTCTCCCTTGGTTTGCAAATGTCCTTGAGATTACAACAAAGAAGTTACCTTATCCATAGCCCTAATGTCACCTCCCCTCCATAAAAAACCGAAGGAGGCGGAGGTAGAAGGAAAAGTAAATAAAGTTAAATTTCTTCTAAACCTAATTCTCACTAACAAGGATGCTTGATAGCAGGAATGTAACATTCCACCAGGAGACTCCCAATTGTCTTTACTTGATAGTAACCAGGCCTTCAATATCCTGATAGTGCTTTTTTCGCATGCGTGGGCTAACCGGCCAGTTCTGCTTCTGTAAAATTGCTTTGTCTGCTTTTGCACGGGGTCCCCTGACCCAATTCACTGACGCCAAGTATGCCTGTTCAAACTGTCAATCAATCAGCTCAGCCCCACGCGAAACTTGTTTGTACCTGTGTATAAAAACCCTGCACCAACCCAGCTCTGGACCTCTCGGCGTTATGGGCAACGAGGGGCGCAGAGGTCCAGGTTCGAACCTGCAATAAACGACCCTTGCTGATTGGCTTTGACTCACGTCTCTGGTGGTCTTTTAAGGTGGGGGTAATATTCAATTGGCATTTCACTATCATTTACATTGCCTTCTACCTCAGCCTTCTCCGGTTTCCTTTATCATGGGGAGGGAGACATTAGGGCTTGAGGAACTGAGTTATTTGCCTCTGAAAATTTGTGCTATTGATAAGGTAACCTCCCTGTTTAGATCTCCAGGACATCTGTAGAGCAAGGGAGATTCCTGTCCTGCAGGATTGTGATCTCTGCAAGTTAACTATTTATCGTTTTATGGCAGTCAGGGGTGCCTGAGGAATGTCACACATATTATGGAGGGGAGCAGGTGGAGAGGGGGGTGTAAGGCGCCAGTTTTTGCCCTGTCCTCAGCCAGCCTCCTGCTCCCTCATCAAAAGGACAGCCTTATTTACGTGGCATTGAAGCGACAAGATACTATGTAGACACTGAAAACCTGTTTTCAGAAGAATTATGCATGAAATTTTAAAATTCAGTGAGGGTCGGAGCAAGTTTCCTCAGATTTGGGCATTTCTTAAGTGTGAATGTTAAGCTCCAAGAGGCCCAGAACATGTCGCCCCAGGAGAGGACTTGATCAAGATGGAGGGCAAAGGTAGAGTCAGTATTTTCAGCACTAATGTTGTCAATATTTTTGTTTGTTTGTGAATTTAATAATGGCATTATTTATATAAAAATGTAAAATATAATTGTATATAAAACACTTAAAATTGTTATATATTTATATTTTCCCATCTAATATCATTACAGCTCTATAAGTCCCTGAAAAAAAAAAAAAAAGAAAAAAGAAAGGAAAAGAAAAGAAAAACTAAAAATCTACAATTAACCATAATAACAATAGTATTTACCATAGAAGAGGGGGTCTGCAAAGGCTCCCCTGCCAGGCAAGCCCCAGTTTTGTAAACATTTATTAAAACAAAGCCTTGACCCTGTGGTTAGGAATTGTCTACAGCTGCTTTGCACTACAAAGGCAGAGTTGAGGAGTTGCAACAGAGACCCAGAAAGCATGAAATGTTGACCATTTGGCCCTCTATTGAACATGTTTATCAATCCTTGCCCTAGAATAATATACTGTGAGTGACATTTATTTTTATTTTGTTTCCCCATTTCTCAGTGTTTCCTCAATGACCATTTGTGACATATCCATCCTGCCCATACTTACTCTAGATAAATTGCTTAAAATATGATTGATTTATTTTCCTCACTTGAAAATTGAAAATATAATCATATTTAACTTTAGGGGGGTAACTTAAATTATACACACAAACTTCTTCCAAGTGCTTGGAGCATATCTTATGCTCTCTATATTCAGGTTTTACATTGCTTATGTGGATTATTATGGCATATTTGAACATAATTTAACAAAATATGAAACAAAACCTCTAACTTACTCTTTTCTTATTTAATTTTTAGTAAAACAAATAGAACACCTGCTGAAATTTATGGAATGCTTCCATGCCTATTTATTTCCTGTCTATGACTGCTTTTGTGTTACAATGGTAGATGTGAGGACTCAAAACAGATACCTTAGGCCAAAAAACTAAATAAAATACTTGTTATCAGATCCTGCAGAGAACTTTTGATGACCCTTTCTGTGCAACAAAGTATAATGAAATGAGTTTGTAACTATAACTAAAATTCAAGATGAAATAAGAGAAAATATTGACAAAGTTTACAACATGAAGGACCCCTGGGCAAGAAGAGCTGCTGCCCAGGTTGTGAGAGAAGGCAGGTTATGTAACTTGTGGTTGGAGGAAGGTGAGGGGAAGGGAGGTTTCAAGGGAGCTTTCATATGCTAAAGAGGGCCTACAAGGTGCCAGAAGACCATTGTTGTCTTTTAGCAAGTCCTTAACATCAAGATAGTTGGGAGATTCCTGTCTTGCAGTTTTGTGATCTCTGCAAAGTTAACTATTTGTTTCTCACTGATGGCAGTCAGGGGTGCCTGCGGAATGTATCACAGTTTACTGAGGGGAGCGGGTGGAGAGGGGGTGCAAGGTGCCAGCTTTTGCTTTGTCTTCAGCCAGCTTCCTGCTCCCTCATCAAGAGTACTAAGAGAAATGTCACAACTCAGTAAGGAAATAAACCCAATTTAACAATGGAAAAGACAAATAATAGTAGAATTTAGGCTAAAATCACCTGAAAGTTACTTCTCTGAATTTTATTTTAAATTATTATTTATCTTTAAGAAAATTTTTTTGAGGAAAATTTTTTTAAATTTCAAAATATAAGTCACTCTACAAAATGATAGGTCAATGTTCTTCAAGAAAAATAATCAATGCCATTAACAAAACAAGCAAAATGCAAGGAGAATAAAAATGAGAGAGAGAGGCAGAGGCAGGTAATGCTGGACTTAACCCCCAGACACTGGGATCATGTCCTGAGCAGAAGGATTAACTGACTGAAACACCCAGGTGCCCAGGCTTTTTAGACTTTTAATGATAGAAAAATAGAAAAACAATAAATCAAAATATATGGCACAGGAGCCACCTGAGTTCAGAGATGTAGAGAGATGAAATGGGCACTGCTACAATTTTACTATAATATTCAAAAAAGTAGGAATGAAACAATAATTTCTTTGAGTCATTCAGGGAATTGAGGTTGCAGGGTATATGAATTTTAGAAGAAATGGAGACAGACAGGCACTTGCAGGAAGAAACAGGAGGTGAGCCTTTGCTCACCTTGGACAGATGTTGTCAAACACATTCACCTGATCAGATGATTCAAGTAGAATTTGTTAATGCAATAATAAAAGCTCCATAGGCTGGAGGAAGAGGGTGAACCTTAGGAATGTATAAGGGGTATTTTTGTGTCTTCTCCAGAACCGTAAGAAAAGAAATTCTTACATGGAAGACCAGGGACAATCCAGAGAAAGCTTCCCTTCGTGCTGCAAGAGGGGAACAAAAGCTGCGATCCATCCAGACCTAATCTACCCACCATAGACAAAAGTGACTTCATTGCAGAGGAAGGCGCTGGTGGAATCCCATGGCAGTTGAAGGAAGGCAAAGGAGGCAATCACTGAAACTTTGCACAGAAGATCTCCTTTCTGTCCAAAAGTAACACGTTTTCATCTGCTCAAGGATGGGCATCCAACCACAGCTTGAAGTTGGTAGGAACCTCCTGCAGATGGGGGAGGGAGACAAGGATTGAGAATGTTCCACCTCTGGAAAAGAGGCAGGAATACTTGTGAAGGCCATGTCTTTAAGACCCAGTTTCACTGTATCTGCTTAAAATTGGAACTTAGTAAAAATATCAGAGAATGTCGCTTCCCTGACCATTCACCACCATATTAGCAAACCTTGGGCAAAAGGCACAGTGGGACAGAGCTCAGAGAGCTTCGAGAAACAGACTCTTTCTGGGGAGCAGAACAAGGAGAGGACTCAAAAACAAGTGAAGAGACAAAGACAAAATACAACTAGAGGACTTCTAGGTGTCTGGACTCTGATAAGAAAAAATTCAAACCCTTATAACATAACAACAAAATTCAAATCCAGCCTACTCCTGACTACTTAAGCCTAAGTGACTCAAAGTCACTTTATTTTTATCCTTACTCCTGTGGGGACTAGGTTGGCTTTTGGACATGTGAATTTTTTCTGTTTCTCCATCTACAAGAAGTTTCCCAGGAAGGAGCCATCCCAGTGTGTACAATGTTATACAATGAATGAATGAATGAATGAATGATGGAAATTACAAAGCCTTTCGAGTGCCAGAGAACTTGTTTGAATTCTTGCTCAGCCACTTAACTGCCACAATCCAGGGATGTTACTCAGTCTTTCTCATGGGGTTGTCAGGGACTGAAGAACGTGACATATAGGACAGGTCTAGCACAGGGTCAACATCACAGGGTCCTTTCCCATTATAACTGAACTGCTTCACTGACCCAGCTCAGCTAACACAGAAACTCAGGGACTCTTTAAATGTCACAACTTACATTGACCTCCAAACAACAGTAAAGTTTGCTTTCTTTTGGAAAGCAAAGAATTGTGAACAGGAAGAGAGTCCAGAGTAGTAAAACAAAGGATTTTTTTTCCTCCACAATTTTTCTTATTCACAACAGTGTTGTCATATCATAATACCTAAGTAGTAACTATAATAATTATTCAAATTCTTCCAAATTTGTGAATTTTCCTCAGACTACTGATCTATAAAATGTATAAAGTTGTGTATAAAGTTCATTTTATAAAGTATATAAAATGGATAAAGTTCTGCATGAAGTTGTGGGATTATTATGTCATTGTTATTATATACAGTAATAGGTCTTTTCTTCTGTTTTTCTGATAGCCTTATACTTCTCCATACTCTTACCAAATATGGTGAGAAGTCCATAACTCAGAGAGAAAAAGAGTTCAAGGATAGGTGGGTTTGAAGTAAAATCTAAAGGAAAATATGAAAGTGTTGTCCCCAAAAGGAAGATAACATTGAGTTATTGTAACAGGGGTGTTTTGGTGCAGTCATCTGGGATCTGAGAGTTTTCTATGCCAGGAACATAGTAAAAGGCCACTGAGACATATCTTACCGTGAAGGTCTTTCATTGGTTTTAAAACATTCATTGGTTTCATTGGCCTCTGAAGGACAAGTTTGCTACCACCTCCACAGTTCTGATGTATGTCCATCCTGGAGAAAATTCTGACTACTCCAGGGCAACGCTAACCCCATGAATGGACATGTGTCTCCAGCTTGATTTGTAGGTTGACTACACTCCTGTCTCTTTGGTTCACTGTTTTCATGTCCACTGTCAATTTATGAAATTGCTTCTGATTTCTCTCCTTTGCTTTTCCAATGAAGTTCGCAAAATGAGAATTTCTCAGGATCAACTCTCCTTTGCAAGAACAGCAGACAGACGCATTCACATATGATGCAGGTCCTTGGAGAGCCCATTCAGCAGTGGTACCAACAAAAAGGAGAACTGCTGAAATTAATCCTGGATAACTCTTCCAGGAGGATGAATGACACAAGCCCATTTCCTGCTTGGGTTCAGATAAGAGTCTTTTCCTTGATAACCCTTAAGGTCATTAAGTCTCAGGAAGTCCCCCCCATCCCGAGCTATTGTGCACACTGAGATCTTGCAATGTCACAGAGTCAGAAGGGATCTGTAAGGAAACCTTCTCTATTACTAACCCTCAACTCCTTTCTCACTTGAGCAGCCACAGCAGACCCTTTCTGGCTCTTAATCACAGCTTCATAAGCTTTTGGGGAAAAAAAGGGCCTTTTGCACATACGCAGCTTAATGCTCACACAGAGGATGGAATGTGGGAAACCAGGAAGGGCAAATGCCTTGTTCAAAGCTAGTTATCCACAGAGGCAAGGTCCAGGTATATTTCCAAAGATCACAAAGCCACAGAATGGCTTCCAAGATGCTTCTTCTCTCAATATAAGAGAGGGTTTGTTTTCCAATTTCAATTTTAATAAAGAATCTGTTTTTCTATGGGAGATAAAATTCTACAATTTTTCCCCTTTATTCCAGGAAAATATTATCATCACAGAAAGTATTTTCTCCTTTTGCTTTCCCTGGTAAAGCTTTGTGTTGCTGAATGGTAAAAGTGGCTTACTAAAAAATGGAGACCATTGTCCACATTTCCCTAGTATATTTCTATTGACATGTTAGATTTTTCAGTTAGTGAAGCCTGTCCCCCTCAGAAATATAGCCGTAAACTGCTGACACAATAGGCCGGTGTTTGTGGGAACAGAAGAGATTTCCGTTGAGGCATCTCTGAGCAGTTTCACACACTGGAACACCTGGAAATCAAAAACTCTTAATTCTCTGAACACTGTTTCTGGTAATTTAGAAAAGTCATTGGTTGACCACTTGGTCCTGATCTTATTTTCTTTTTCTTTCTTTCTTTCTTTCTTCCTTTCTTATTTCACTTTCTCTTTCCCTCCCTCCCTCTCATTCTCTCTCTCTTCCTTCCTTCCTTCCTTTATTTCCTTCTCTCTCTCCCTCCCTCCCTTTCTCTTCCTTTTTATTTTCTTTCTTCATTTCTATTTTCTATCAGCATTTTCCATGATTGTTGCCTCCATCAAAGCAGACACTTAGATTAACTAGTCTGAGGAAAACTTATAAAATATCAGATGCCGTGAAGCCTATATTCAAGAACTTTTAATGGCCTCAAAAGACCAAACTGTCAGTACAAGGTTTCTACCTGCTGACCCTGACATAAACCTCAGGGGAAGGCTTACATTTCTGTAGAAGCTCTAACCAGTGTGGTAACCGTTAACCAGGCTGGATCAAGATATTTATAGAAGGAACTAAGCTTACAAAAACTTCTCCTGGTAAGTAACTTTGTTATTTTTAGGTACTATGAATGAAAAGCTGATAGATGCTTTTTAGAAAAAACATGTAGAATCAACTTAGCACTTAGTAATTTTGCAGCTAAAAAATGTTTCCATATATCGTGACAAAACGTCGCAGTATATGGAAATAAAACTACTTTGTGAATGGTTTATTTACTTTCTTGCTTGCAAGCATATTGAAATTCTACTTGTAGAAAATATACACACAAAACTATAGATGCAGGCTTGAAATTAAAATGATTCTGAGACCATACCTGTGATATATTTGTGTAAGTTATTTGTTCAAGATGTTTTTTATGTCGGTGGCCTTTTAAGTGAGACACTCTTTGATGAAGTATCTATAGTCTTAACAGTGCTCCTTTCTTAATGAATGGTGTTCCTTTCTCTAATAATCTGCAACCTATATGATTGGTTTTGATCTCATCTTAAAGAGCAGAGCAAAAAATTTAACTCTCCCAGTGTATAATTATAGAATATCAATAAATCAACATAATGTTATTACTCTAGTTTCTTAGTGGGTAGGCTGAATTTAGTCAAAATCTGTGCTCTCATGGCTTTTGTAATATTGACTAGACATGGTCCAGTTTAATGGAATTTGTGAGCTCAGAAAACCATTTAATCTCCAGAGTCCATGGAAAGAAGCTGTCAGCATGGTTTTACATCCTTGTTTGTTCATTTATTGAAGACAGTTTCTATGCTTGACACTAGAGGTTAAAGGGTGCCCAAGACATGGTCACAACACTCAAAAAGCTTGTAGCTAGTGGATAAGTGTTATAGATTGCAACTTGAGGGAGCCCCATGTATTTTGTAGATTGTCAGACACATAAAATGTCAGATTCAGGAACTCCTTTGCTTTCTTAATGTATATAATAAATACTTATTGCTTATAAAATCTACATTTTTTTAGTGGAAAATTTGATTACGGTGCCCCAAACCATGCAATTAAAGACAATAATACTATTAACTAATATTTAGTGAGAGTCAGACACCATACTGCCTTGTTTCTGTGTCTTGTCTCAATCCTTAAGAGAATTATACAGGGGATCTTCTTATTCCAATTTCACTGATGGGAAACTGAGGCTTAGAGAGTCAGTTATTTTCCTACATTCACATGACTAGTTACTATGGCAAAGTTTGGGACCCAATAGATACTTGTTTGTTCCTTACTGCATGGTCTAACCATTATACGCTATGAGAAACTTTAAGCCATAAATGTATTCTGAATATATAGTCTTTTGTAGTCTGACCTTTTAAATAGACTATGCAGTTGAATGTGTAATAGTGATAGCTCAAATTTTGTGTGACTCCTCATGCAGAAAACAATGCTTCTGTTTCTAATCATGGCACTAAAATTGCTTCTCTTCCTCCCAAGACATCAAGTAAGTCATGTTGAATATGCATGTATTAAATTCTCACAATGTGATGCTTAGGGTATTTTTTATAAAGGGACAAGTCCTTTTGACACTATTCCTTTCAATCTTTCTGCATGCACATCAAATTTCCTTGGACTATGGAAGCTGGCAGAAGAACAGGAGCAGTTGTACTATATGTAGGACTCAGCTGCAGAACTCAGACTGCCTTTGTACTCCTGCTGGGAAAGCAACAAAAAGACTAAATTGAATTAAGATCTTCTGATGAGTAGCTCAGGGTTTTAAATCAATATCTTTGAACTTGTTAGGGTAATCTGAAGTTCAAAGAACAGTTTTTCAGCAGTAAATGGGTTAATATTTCTCACTCTTTAATAACTCATCTGTTCTTGTATCAGTGAAGGCTAAATTCTGGATTTAATTTAATTTATCATCAAGACAGATAACCACTCCTCAGTGTGTAGAGATTATGCATATATATATATAATATTCATATATTAAATTTTTAAATATTAACTTTAAAATTCTTTAATTTTTAAATATTTATTTCTTAATATTATTTCTATCTTTATTCTTGTTAAAATCACAGAAATAGTAACTATAAATTACACTCTAGGAAAAGAACTGATATGATACATGAAAACGTTTTAAGAAAAAATATTTATAAGTTTCCGGAACATGGTGACTAAAGGTAAAATCAGACTCTCCAATGTGTGTGATTGAGATGGAAAAGACAAACGCAAGCTGTCCATGCAGAGAGGGTCATGTCATTCGTTCTTGACTAAGTTCATATGTAATGTGAGTTTGCTTGAGATTCATCTTTATTTAATGTTAGCAGTGTTTACAAATATATATATATATATATATATATATAAATATTGAAAGAATACAGGCACATTTTAAAGGAGGCACACAGGAAGTTTTCTGTAAAAGCTTTTCAGACAGTGTACCTGGGCTGGGGTCGCTCATGGTACAAAAAAGTATTTGGTCCTGGCACATTGCTCAGGGTTACAGGTAAGATATTTTTAAATTCTTCCCTATAAGGTAGAGAGAGGACATAGGTGATGTGGGTGGGAGGTAGGGAGCAGCAGCCTAGGAGCTGGCTCTGAGTTCTAGGATTGGTCCGAGTTTGATCATAAATAGCAGTGGGTTACTAGGAGAGGTTGTTGACTCTGTCCAAGTCTTGGGGGTAGATGTGCCTGATCTAGCTTGGAGGACATTAACAAGGAGCTAACTAGCTAGAGCATATGGAGTTCCTAAGGGGTAGAGCTGTTAATCCTTTAGGGATTTCTGTGTTGAGAGATTTGTAATGAATTTTGTATATCTTATTTATTAGATTCAAAAAATAAGCAAAGGAAAGGAATGAACAATAATTGATAAACTTGCATTTTTTTTCTGAAGGCAATGCATAACAGGTATTGACATATTTAACTGCACAAACATATCCAAGAATGTCATAAGCTGGGTTTGGTTTTTCCAAATTCAGCCTAGTAAATTTTTTCATCCTTCATTAGACTTAGAGATAAAATTTTGCCTGGATGAGGGAGAACATCTCACATGGATGTGTCTACCCTACAGGATCTAGTTGATTAAGTGTTTTCAAATAATTTTCATAGGGCTAGTGAAATTTTGGAAAAATGAAAGGAATGGTATATTCTGGCGTTTTTTTGTGTTGTCCGCATAGGCACATGTGAATTCACAAATTGAAAAGCAATATTCTAGTCCTGTTTTTTTTCCCAGTTGACTGCAATATAAACTTTACAATCTAATTAAATAATGGTGACACAGAGGTAATTCAGAAGGTCCTAAAAGCTCTTTTTTGGGGACATTGTGGTGCAGAGAAAAATGTGGACTGTGAGTCAGGATCTATCACTTTCTATATAATCATTCTTCAGCAAATAAATTTAGATTTATTGATTATCACTTTCTTAAAGTTATAAAGTTTTAAAAATATATGCCCATTAGGGAAAAATTGGAAAAGAGAAAAAATAATAAAATGTTAAAGATTTATAATGACAGATATTCTGTTAACATTTGCTATTTCCATCCATTCTGTCAATGTAGCCACCATCTCAAGTAGATGTTGTGGAACTAAATGAAATTAAATATGAAAATATCTATTGCATAAGTTGGGACATGATCCATCATTACAAAAGTCAGTCCTACAAATTCCAGTTATCACCCAGTGGAGTTCTTCTTAAATCAGGAGTATAGAAAAATGTATTAATTTTGATCAAGTCCACAGGACACTTTGGAACAATTGGACAGTATTTGCAGAATACTTTCAATTTCTAAGACTCAATGTTGCATGTTTCTAAAAATAAGCAGAATGTAGTTAGCAGTACCTCATATATTGTTAGCCTCAACCTAAGCTGATCTCTCCGTTTCCAGTGGAAACATCTGGATGTAAACAAGGGAGAGGTTTTATAATTGAATATATAAAATTACACTAATGTACATAAAAATCAAATGTTCACTTTTTTCATAAAATGCTGTATTTTTTATTCATTTGAGAGAGAGAGCATGCACACATGAGAGAGAGACAACGAGAAAGAGAGAGCACACAGGAGCTGGGGAGCAAGAAGACAGAGAAGGAGAAGCAGACTCCAAATGATCAGGGATCCCAAAGAAAGGTGTTCTATCCCAGGACTCTGGGATATGACCTTGGTCATTGCACTTAACAGACAGAGCCACCCAAGCATCCCTCAACTATTCACTTTAAATAGTTTATGTCTTCATTGGATTATGCCTATAAATTAAAATTATGTTATTACAAATATCACCTGAGAAATACTGCTTTTTGTGCCTCAAGTTTCTATAAAAATTGTGCTCAGATTGTTCAGATGCTTCTAAAATGTATACAATAGAACAAACTTCTAAGTTATCTTAGGGTCGGAATGTAAGTTTGGGGATACCTTTATGATGAGAGCATTGGATATTTAATTGAAAGAGATATTTATCCACTTAGAAAATAAAAGCGCTTTTTCATTTATTCTGTCATTGTGTATATGAACAATGTAAGTATATAGTATAGAGTCCCAGGTATATTTAGTACCAGGTAATATTTACCAAATCCCTATGAAACTTCTTAATTTTTTTTTTTTTTTTTTAAAAACTGGTACTACCTCTAAACTAGTTTTAATTGAGTTTTTTTTTTTTTAGGTTGATATCATGCCCAAGTACATTGTTTAATCAAAGTAGAGTATTAGAAGACCATTTTTTAAAATGAGAAGTTCCTCAAACTGAAACATAAGGCAACCTCTGTTTTATGAGGCATAAATTTGTGGATGAAAGCTGCTTCTTATGCTTTGGCATTTTGGTGTGTCTGAATTCTGAATGTTTTGTACTTATATCACAGAGTTGGATTTGCAAACATCTTCCATTTTTCTTTATTATTATTATTATTATGTTAGTCACCATACAGTACATGATTAGTTTTTGATGTAGTATCTCCCCTTTTACATGTCAACTTCAAGGTAGACCTCAAGAAACTATCAAGCTCCAGGCAGAAACAGAAACAAGCTCTAATATACAAGCTATTTCTCATTTATTTATATTGCCTATTTACAAAATCTATATAAGAAGGCCTAAAATAAAATATGCAAGTACAGTTCGGCAATGAATAAAAATAGAAGATCAAAAGCATTAAAGGAAGTAGAAGAAAAAAGGCCTGTGATTGTCTAGTACAAAGTGTAGGGTACACTTTTATGCTCAAAGTTAGGGGAAACATGTATTAGAGTACATACTCTTTATTAACTGAAAAAAATGAAACACACCAAATTTTCAAACATGTTGTTTTCCCCACCACAAAATGAGAAAAAAAGACTTCAGTGCATGATCCTTTAGCAGGAATGTAAAGTGAAAGACTGGGCATTTCCTTCCACATACATTTTACAAAATGGTAGAAATGATCTTTAACAAATGCATTTCATGCTCCCACTGCATCTTTGCTGTGGGCATCATGACATTTAATGTCATTCACAGATGGTGACCTTCAGCAGACCTGGTCAGGCAGGTGCCAGTCTAGGGATCTAACATGACATAGGTCCAATTTTATCCCCCAATACTGCATTCCCATTTGTAAGGGAAAGTTTGGTCTCATGAGAATAAAATGTCATGTTGGAGTAACAATAATCACAAACAAATTGCTAATAATTATGGTAATGTTAATTATAATTATAGTGTCTCATTTTTGTAGCATGTTTAGATGAGAGTTTTATATCAATCCTTCTAGTAAAGGTCTGCATAGACTACACTGTGCAAACTCTGTTAAAGCATCCGACCTTGTGCCCAAGTGGATTTGCATGAAGTGCTCATGCAGAACATGCATAATTGTCTTGAAAGAATTTGACTCAGGAACAAAGTTGATCAGATAACTTGTGTGAGTTGACACATTGTCTCTTCTGATGGTGAAAGGGTGTTGTCAGAGAGTCTGGATGTTGGACTCAGACTGACCTGAGCTCCAACTCCACCACTTGTTGCTTTTGTGAACTTGGGTGATTATTTTCTGGTCTCAGCTTCCTAATCCAAAAGATGGGATAACAGGATGAGCAGGAGGCATATGAAAATTAAATGAGAGACTATTAATAAGGTACTTGGCACATAACACTTAACAGGTGTTGCATACATGTTGCCTCATTGCAAATCTAGAGGGAGAATTGCATCTGGTATGGAGATGTATCCGGTATGGAGAGTGGTTTGTAACCAATCATACTGACAGAGCAGAAATTCTCCAGATCATTTAGCTCTACTTCTAACCACTCTAGTGGAAAATTACCTTACTGTCCACTCATATACAAAATAACCTGAATTTAGAGGTATTTGCTTAATAGACTTTTCCCTCACTTAGCATAAATTTGATTTTTTTTTTTAATTTTTAAGTAGTTGTACCTACATAAATTTTAATCCTTTATCTTATGATATCATGTCAAACACAAACATGGGCTTCATACTGGTATTTAGCAGAAAAACAACTAAAATTTTAAATTTTATTTAGAAAATACTTAGGAATATATTTAGAAATACAGTTACTACTTTGTTTTACTACTTTTAAATATACTTAGAAATGTGATCAATTTGAAAGTCATATTTACATAAGAAATAGCTTTAAGTATTTTTTAATAAAATGAGAAGAATAAAATAGAGGAATTTTGAATTAGTATTAATATGCAGATTCAAAGTACCATACTTAATTGAAAATGTCATTGCATTTGGTTAATTTATATATAATCCATACAGCTTTATATTCATCAAATATATAAACTTAGGCAATTTACCTGAAAATGTTTCTGATTATGAATAATATAAATGTATTAGACAAATCATTTATTTTTATAAACCGGTTTCTATTTTGTAAATCAATTACATGATTGTGGCCATATAAAACACTCTTAATAAGTTTAATAAAGAATAGTGAGGGGCACCTGGGTGGCTCTTCTATAAAGCAACTGGTCATGATCTCATGGTAGTTGAGTTGTGCCCTGAGCTCTGTGTTGGACTCCAGACTGAGTGTGGAGCCTGCTCAGGATTCTTGTTCTCTCCCCCACCACTACTCTCTCTCTCTAAAATAAATAAATAAAATCCTAAAAAGAGGAATGTTGAAAAAATATGTAATAGAAATTCCATAAAATATAGGCACAAACCATAAAAAATAAAGAATATTACTTAATGTTCAGTTAACTATCACATTGAAAAAGTTATGGAAGTACAAGATACCTTTTATCCTGAAAAGAATGAATCCCCAGGACCCTAGATAAAGAAAAGTGACAGGATGTAGGCAGAATGACTTACCATCCAGATTTTCCCAAGCCCTAGACTGGACTATCTAGTTCATTACTATGATGAATCAGAAGTATTCCTAACAGAAACCAAACTTCGTAAGATGAAAATTAGATTCTTTAATGTATTGAGTAGAGGCAAAAATTATGAGAATACCAACTACTTTGAAAAATAAATCTTGCTTTATGTAACATGCTTTTTAAATTAAAAACCAAAATATATGGTTGAGGAAAAATACAGTGTCTTTCTATTATAATAAGCAAAATACTATTTGTACTATAAGGAAGACGTACAAAATGAAAACAAGTGCATTATGATCTAATACCTATTTATAGCATGAATTAAAAAACTCATCATTGTTTGTTACTCATTTAGTATAAGAATCATGAACCATGAGAGACAATGGACTCTGAAAGACAATCTGAGGGGTTTGAAGTGGCAGGGGGGTGGGAGGTTGGGGTTCCAGGTGGTGGGTATTATGGAGGGCACAAATTGCATGGAGCACTGGGTGTGGTACAAAAATAATGAATACTATTATGCTGAAAATAAATTAAAAAAAAACTTAAAAAAAAAGGAAGAGAAAACAATCGGGAGCTCTGGTGCACAGGCGAAAATTCTTTTTTTTTTTTTTTTTTTTTTTTAAAAGAGAGAGAGAGAGAGGTCACAAGTAGGCAGAGAGGCAGGCAGAGAGAGAGGGGGAAGTAGGCTCCCCGCCCAAGTGAAGAGCCCGATGCAGGGCTCTATCCCAGGACCCTGAGACCATGACCTGAGCTGAAGGCAGAGGCTTAAACCACTGAGCTACCCAGGTGTCCCAACAGGCAAAAATTCTAGAGAATTTTTTTTCTTTCTTCTCAAAGGAGAAATCCTAGTCTTTTCTTAGGAAAACATCATAAAAATTATTATTCTAACTCCAAACGACTGGAAAGAAAAAATTAATAAAGCATTTGTGTTTCAGTTTCAACTCAAATTGGGATGAGTACTACTATTTGTAATTTGAATCATTAATTAATAATAAATGTATAACCAAAGAATATCCAAGTGTTCAAATGATACGCCCTTGAGAACCATGAAGTTTCGTTATATAATTTCACATTATATTTACAAGAAACTCTGACCCGAGCTGTTAACATTATATAATTATATGTGACTTTATTCAGAGGTAAAATGAAAGACAATCAAGCGGTATTACAAGTTCATCAGTCTTAGGGGGCAGATTCAGATTTGGAGGGAAATGCGAAGAGTCAAAATGTGGTGTCTTCACAGTAATGCTTCAACTTCAAATGAAATTCCAATATAAAATTAGCTTTAAGTGAACATTTCCTGAAGCAAAACAAAATTCTGACCATTACATTAATTGATTGGGTTACTCTAAGATCATTTCTGAAAATAATCAATGATTTTTTTTTAAATAGAAGTTTGGATATATGGCCATTTTGTTTCTAAATTTCATGCATTGTAAATTATTTGGAGGTGTAGCATTAAACATTGCCCTACTCAAAATCCCGCAGTGGTTCAGATATGAGAACAAATGTTCTATAAAATCAGAAATCAAGAAGAATCCTTGTATTCAGAAATGGGTTTGAAACCCTATTTGTAACTGAAAGGGTAACTTGATAGATTTCCATTCAAACAAGTGACTGTGTATTGTTTAAAATATTCTGCGTTTTGATCTTGGCTCTTTCACTTAATGTCTGTGACTTTGTCAAGTTACATACCTCTAGAACCTCTTTTCCTGTGGAAACTAAGAAAATAAGCACCTCATAACCCTCTGCGGATTAAAAGCTACAGTAAGCATTAATTCTATAGCAACTTTCCTCCTCTTTACTATGTGCTGGTTGTTTCCAAACCACACAATGTTTGTGTTTCTCTAGATATGTTCTAATTGTTATTCCATTTTCTTCAACAGATAAAAGTCCCGATGAAGATATTTTTCCCAAGCCCACAGTTTTTCTTCCTTCAGTTGCTGAAGTAGAAGTCCATAAGGCTGGAACATATCTTTGTCTTCTTGAGGATTTTTTCCCTGATGTTATCAAGGTACACTGGCAAGAAAAGGATGACAAAACAATCCTGAAATCTCAGCAGGGAGACACCATGAAGACCAAGGACACATACATGAAATTCAGCTGGCTGACCGTGACTGGAGCATCAATGGATAAAGAACACAGATGTATTGTCAACCACCAAAGGAATAACAGAGAAGTTATTCAAGAGATTCTTTTTCCTTCAATAAGCAAAGGTATGTGCACATAACAATGAACACAACTACACAGAACACTTTGTTTCAAAGGGAATGCCCTACCTTTTCTGTCAAGTATTTTTTTTTTAAGATTTTATTTATTTATTTGACAGAGAGAGATCACAAGTAGGTAGAGAGGCAGGCAGAGAGAGAGGAAGGGAAGCAGGCTCCCTGCTGAGCAGAGAGTCCTGTGCTGGGCTCGATCCCAGGACCCTGAGATCACGACCTGAGCTTAAGGCAGAGGCTTTAACCCACAGAGCCACCTAGGTGCCCCTTTTCTGTCAAGTATTAATGAAAACAAATATATATAATATTTTCTCTAATGTTGTTTTATTTAATGATGGCATAAATGTCCTGCTATTTCCCAATGGAATTCAAATAGTATGGGCTTTGAAGGCACCTGGATACCAGTCAGTTGAGCACCTGACTCCTCATTTATGCAGCTCAGGTTTTGATCTCAGGTTTTCATCAAGACCGCCGTCGGGCTCCATGCTCAGCCCAGAGTCTGCTTGAGTTTCTTTCTGTCTGCCTCTTCTCCCCGTGTTCTCTCTTTCTCAAAATAAATAATGAATCTTAAAAAAAAAATAGTATGGCCTATGGAACATACAAAGAAAAAAAGAAAAAGAAACTCACTTAGCCTTTCTCACATCAGTTTCATCATCCAAAATATTATTGTCACAGTGATATAGTTTCTATTTATTGTATGGATTAAATGAAACAATACATGTGAAAGCACCTAGCAACCTTGCACATAAGAAATGTTCAGAGAGGGGCGCCTGGGTGACTCTGTTGGTTAAACAACTGCCTTTGGCTCTGGTAATGATCCTGAAGTCCCAGGATCAAGTCCCACATGAGGATCCCTACTTAGCAGGGAGTCAGCTTCTCCCTCTGACCCTACCCTTTCATATTTTCTCTTACTCTCTCTCTCTCTCTTTTAAATAAATTTTAAAAAAACTTCAAAATTTTTTTCAGAGCAATATCCTCACCTTATTTTTAATATAATTTTATTTTAATATAATTTTATTTTATTTTTTCAGTGTTCCAAGATTCATTGTTTATGCAACACACTCACTGCTCCATTCAATACATGCCCTCCTTAATACCCATCACCAGCTAACCCATCACCCACTCCCCTCCAAAACCCTCAGTTTCTTTCTAAGCATCCACAGTCTCTCATGATTCATCTCCCCCTCCAATTTACCCCAATTGTCATTTCCTTTCCTTCTCCTAATATTCTCCCTGTTATTCCTTATTCTCCACAAGTAAATGAAACCATATGATCATTGACTTTCTCGGCTTGGTTTATTTCACTCAGCATTATCTCCTCAAGTCCTGTCCATGTTGATACAAAAGTTGGGTATTCATCCTTTTTGATGATGGGGTAATATTACAGTTCAATATATGGACCGTATCTTCTTTATCCATTCATCTGTTGAAGGGCCTATTTGCTCTTTCCACAGTTTGGCAATTGTGGCCACTGCTGCATGGGCTACATATGGCCTTCCTTTTCATTACAGATCCTTGTGTATCTTTAGGATAAATACCCAGTATTTACTCAATAGTGCAATGGTAGATCATATGGTAGCTCTATTTTTAATTTCTTGAGTAATCACCACACTGTTTTCCAAAGTGGCTGCACTAACTTGAATTCCCCAAAGCACTGTTTGAGTGTTCCTTTCTCTACATGTTCTCCAACACTTGTTGTTTCCTGTCCTAAAAACGTTGGCCATCCTAACTGGTATAAGATAGTATCTCCGTGTGGTTTTGATTTGAGTTTCCCTGATGGCTAATGATGATGAGCATTTTTCCATGTGTCTGTTAGCCATTTGTATGTCCTCTTTGGAGAACTGTCTGTTCATGTCTTTTGGACATTTTTTGACCTGATTATCTGTTTTTTGGGTGCTGAGTTTGAGAGGTTCTTTATAGATTTTAGATATCAGCCCTTTGTCTCCAGCGTCATTTGCCCCATTCCGTGGGTTTCCTCATAGTTTTGTTGACTGTTTCCTTTGTTGTGCAGTAGGTTTTACCATGATGTAGTTCAAAAGTTCATTTTCACTTTTGTTTCCTTTGCCTTTGGAGACATGTCTTGAAAGAAGGTGCTGTGGTGTATGTTGAAGAGGTTATTGCCTATGCCCTCCAGGATTTTGATGGATTCCTGGTTCACATTGAGGTCTTTCATCCATTTTGAGTTTATCTTTATGCTTGGTATAAAAGAATGGTCGAGTTTCATTCTTCTATACGCAGCTGTCCTATTTCCCCACCACCATTTATTGAAGAGACTGTCTTTTTTCCCCTGGATTTTTTTTTTTTTCCTGCTTTATCGAAGATTAGTTGACCATGAGTTGAGAATCCGTATCAAGACTGTCTATTCTGTTCCATTGATCTATGTGTCTTTTTTGTGCCAATAACATGCTGTCTTAGTGATCATAGCTTTGTAATATAGCTTGGAATCAGGCAACATGAAGCCCCAAGATTAGTTTTTCCTTTTCAACATTTCCTTGACAATATGGGGTCTTTTCTCATTCCAAACAACTTTTAACACTGTTTGTGCCAGCACTTTGAAAAATGCCTGTGGATTTTTGATCAGGATGGCATTGAAAGTACAGATTGCTCTGGGCAGTAAAGACATTTTAACAATGTTTATTCTTCCAATACAGGAGCATGGAAGGTTTTCCCATCTTTTTGTGTCTTCTTCAATTTTTTTCATGAGTGTTCTCTAGTTCCTCCAATATAGATCCTTCACCTCTTTGGTTAGGTTTGTTCCCAGGTATCTTGAGGTTCTTGGTGCTCTAGTACATGGAATCGACTCCCTAATTTCCCTTTCTATATTTTCATTGTTAGTGTATAAGAAAGGAACTGATTTCTTTTCATTGATTTTGTATCCTGCCGCATTACTGAATTGCTGTAGGAGTTCTAATATTTTCGGTGTGGAGCCTTTTGGGTTTCCCATATAAAATATCATGTCATCTGTGAAGAGTGTTCGACTTATTCATCAATTCGAATACATTTTATTTCTTTTTGTTGTGTGATTGCTGTTGCTAGGATTACTACTATGATTTTGAACAACAGTGGCAAGAGTGGCCATCCTTGTCATCTTTCTGATCTCAGTGAGAAGGCTCTCAGGTTTTCCATAGGAGAATGATATTCACTGTGGGTTTTTCATAGACAGATTTTATGAAGTTGAGGAATGTTCCCTCTATTCCTATACTCTGAAGAGTTTTAATCACAGAAGGATGCTATATTTTGTCAAATGCTTTTTCTGCATCAATTGAGAGGACCATGTATTTCTTCTCTCTTCTCTTATTGATTTGTTCTATCACATTGATTGATTTGCAAATGTTGAACCAAGCTTGCATCCCAGGAGTAAATCCCACCTGGTCATGGTGGATAATCTCTTTAATGTATCGTTGGATCCTATTTGCCAGGATCTTGTTGAGAATCTTGGCATCCATATTCATCAGGGATATTGGTTCAAAATTCTCCTTTTTGATGGGGGCTTTACCTGTTTTGGGGATTAGGGTAATGCTGTCTACATAGAAAGAGTCTGGCAGTTTTCTTTCTGTTTCTATTTCTTGAAAAAATGTCAGGAGAATAGGTATTATTTCTTCCTTCAATGTTTGATAGACGTCCCCAGGGAACCTGTCAGGTCTGGACTCTTGTTTATTGTGAGGGTTGTAATCACTGCTTCATTCTCAGGAGACATTGATCTATTGAGGTTGTCATTTTCTTCCTGTTTCAGTCTTGGAATTTGTAGGAATGCATGCACTTCTATGTTGCTTAACTTACTGGCATACAGTTGTTGATAACAATTTCTGATGATTATTTCTATTTCCTTGGTGTTAGTCATGATCTCTCCCATTTCAGTTATGACTTTGTTCATTTGGGTCCTCTCTCTTTTCTTTTGGATCAGTCTGGCCAGTCGTTTATCGACCTTATTAATTGTTTCAAAGAACCAGCTTCTATTTTGTTGATGTGTTCTACTGTATATCTAGATTCTAACTCATTAATCTCTACTCTAATCTTAATTATTTTAGTTCTTGTGTGTGGTTTGGCTTAATTGGTTTTTGATTCCCCATTCTTTAAGGTGTAAGGAGAGTTTGTGTATTTGTGAATTTTGAATTTTTTTTGACTGAGGCTTGGATGACTATATATTTTCTTATCCCTTAGGACCGCCTTTGCCATATCCTGTAGGTTTTGGATGGATGAGTCTTCATTTTCATTGGTTTCCTTGAATTCTTTAAGTTCTTTTTTGATTTTCTGGTTGATTCAAACATTTTTGAGCAGGTTGGTCTTCAGCTTCCAAGTGTTTGAATTCCTTGAAACTTTTTCTTCTGGTTGAGCTCCAATGTCAAAGCATTGTGTTCTAAGAACATGCAGAGAATGATCTTGGTCTTTTGGTAGTGGTTCAGCACTGATATGCAACCCAGTATATGTTCTATACTTGGGAAAGTACCATGTGTGCTCATGAAGAATGAGTATTCTATTGTTTTAGGGTGGAATGTTTTGTATATATCTATGAGGTCCATCTGATCTAATGTATCATTCAAAGATCTTTTTTCTTTGTTGATTTTCTGCTTAGATGCTCTCTGTTGCTGGTAGTGGTGTGTTAAGATCCCCTACAATTAATGCATTCATATCAATATGATTCTTTATTTTGATTAACAGCTGGATTATGTAGTTGAGTGCTCCAATGCTAGGGGCATAAATACGTAACAATTATTAGATCTTATTGATGGAAAGACCCTTTAAGAACAATGTAGTGTCCTTTTGTATCTCTGAATACATCTTTAGCTTAAAATCTAATTCATTTGAAAAAGGAATCACTACCCTAGCTTTCTTTTGAGGCCTGTCACTTTCAATCTGGGTTTATCCTTAGGTTCTAAATATGTCTCTTATAGACAGCATATGGGTGGGTCTTGTCATTTTATCCAATCTGCAACCCTGTGCCATTTTATGGGTGCATTTAGGCCATTCACATTGAGAGTTATTATCGAGAGATAAGTTTTTATTGTCATGATGTTGCCTATGAAGTCCTTGTTTCTATAGATTGTCTCTGTAAATTTCTGTTCTATGTTACTCTTGAGTTCCTTTATAGAGCCCTCCTTAATATTTCATGTAGTTCTAGCTTTATGGTCACATATTCTTTTAAATCTGCCGGTCATGGAAGCTCTTTATCTCTCTATCCATTCTGAATGTCAGCCTTGCTGGCTAAAGTATTCTTGGCTGCATGTTCTTCTCATTTAGTGCCCTGAATGTGTCTTGCTAGCCCTTCTTAGCTTCCCAGGTTTCTGTGGAAAGGTCTGATGTTATTCTGATAGTCATTCCTCTGTACATAAGGAATCTCTTCCCCTAACTGTCCTTAACACATTCTCTCTGATTTTATGACTCATGATTTTCACAATTAATTGTCTGGAGATTATTCTAGATGCATTGATTTTTGGGGGTGTCCTTTCTGCCTCTAGAAAATGAACACTTGTTCCATTCCCCAGATTAGGGAAATGTTCATCCAGTGTTTTTTCAACTATATCTTCTAATCCTCTCTCTCTCTCCATCCCCTCAGAGATCCCAGTAATGCTGACATTGGAATGTTTCCGGCATCATTTATTTTCTAATTCTCTTTTCATGGCTTTTAAGGTGTTTTAGGTCTCCTCCTGATACTTCTTTTCTATCATCTTGTCTTCCAGATCATTAAATTGATCTTCTGCATCATTTACCCTAGCTGTTAGAGTATTGAGATTAGATTGGATCTCATTGATAGCATTTTTAAGTTCTGCTGGATCAACTCTTAATTCTGTCCTTAGCAATTCTGTTTTGCCACTAATGGTGTTCTCCAACCTAGCCATTGTCTGGATAATTTTTACCCTGAGTTTTATTTCCAACATATTGTTTATGTCCATATCCAATAGTTTTGTGGCAGAGGTCACAGTCTCTGAATTTCTCCTCTCTTGGGTGTTTGTCCTAGTCATTTTTGTGACAGATGGTTGAGGGGATGTATACTAGATATATCAAGCACAAACCAGTCAAGGTGCACCTTGGACAGTTTTGGAGCAATTGGAATTCCCCACCAAAAAGAAAGAAGAAAGAAAAAAAAGAGAGAGAAAAGGAGAAAAAAAGTGGGAAAAAAAAACGGCCAAAATGAGCCCCCAAAGTAAGATTTATAAGGTACATAAACCAAAAACCAACAAGAAGACCAGGAAAAGTAGAAGAAAAGAAAAAAAAAAAGCCAAAATGAGCTCCAAGAATAAGATTTATATAGTACATAAACAGCAACAAATACACATTAACCCTGACAGAATAAGATTGGAAGGTGTTTATAAACTTTTGATGTGGGCAAGGAAGGTTATTTCAGTTCATCCAGAGTGCATCTTGTTATGTTTGTTAAAGGACTCAATGTTCCAGAGATACAGGAAAATTAAAACTGGTTTATATATAGGGGTAGTATTAAATAGGGGGGGGGGGAAACTAACTTGAAGCTTATATCTTATTTATATGTATATATCTATATCTATATCTATATCGATATATTAAAAAAAAGAAACACAGGTTTATGCATGAAAAAAGTTCAATTTAAAAAGTTATGTAATGTGTTGTAATAAACATCTAGTTGTAGTGCTAAGTAAGTTAAAAAAATAACAGAATAAAAATGAGAACAAATTAGTTTAAAAGATGGGTTTATGAAATATACTGTTTTTTGGGAGTAATGGGGCTTAAAATATTGTTTTCCCCCTATTGTTGGGGTTTTACAATTTTATAGAGATCCTGAGGTTATTGTCCTCTTGTTCTTTTCAGTTTGTCTTCTGGGGGCAGGGCCTGTGCATTGTTCTTCAGTCAGTCTTGCCTGGGCTGAGTTGCACTGCCACCTATGAAGGGGCTGGACTCTGTGGAAACAGGCTTTTCAGGCTTTTTCCTCTCTGGAGGCTTTTGTTCTTTCAGTGCTTTTTGTGGCTTTTTGGAGGGTTAGTGCAAAGCAAACTGTCCACACCCAAAGAGAAGTCTCAGTCTATTCCCCTCTGGATTGTTCAGAATACTCAGACTTCCCCTCTGCAAACTCCATTGAACACTGCAAACTGCCACAGGCATTGTCTGCTCCCACCTACCACCTCGGTGGTCATCCTGAGGCCCACACTTGTCTCTGCACCTCCGTGCCCTAAAATGGTGAGCAATATTGGTCCAGCTAATCCTGATTCTGGTGACTGCTGTTGCCAACTGTCTGGAGTCCCTGCCCATCCTGGGTGCACTCAGACCCAGTGGTACTGCAGGTCATGGAAGGCTGTGGGCCCAGGGACCTCAGGCAGGAGCTTGTATGAGGCTCTCTCAGTGTGGGCTGCGGTGTTCTTAGCCCCATTGGTGGTCAAGCATTGGAAAGCTTCAGTCTCAGGGATCACTGACAGGAGCCCCTGTTGGGATCTCTCAGGCTTGGGCAGGTGCAAGCTGTGACCACCCTCGAACCATGGGCTTAGGTCCATGCCTGTGTCCGCCCAATTCTACCAATTGTTCTTCAAGACCCTTTGTTCTTTTTGTGTGGTTTTAATCAGACTCCAAGTTAATGCTGGTTTGTGAGCACAGGACACTTTCATATTGTTTTATTACTTCCCAATGTGTTGCTTCTGGTGGCTCCCTCCCCTTTTGTTTATCCTGTGATATCAATCCGAATACTCCCACTCTGCTTTATCCCTCCACTGATGATCTTCTGCCCCCATAGAAATCCAGAAGTGTATCGTCTTACATCTCAGGGCAATTTCATGGTGTTCAGAGTATTCTAGTAGATATTTAGCTCACTTTAGGGGACAGGAAGAAACAGGGTCTCTTTCTTCTCTGCCATCTTCCCAGAGTGCCCCCCCCCACCTTTTTAAAATGAAATAACCAGAAGGTCCCCTTTTCATGACTTTACTTGATGAGGAAAAAAGAAAAATTATGTATTTTCAAGAATATTCTTCTCAGCATCACAGTCCTTCTCACTTTAAACTTGCTCTACTCAAAGCATGACACGTTAACAATGAGTTAGCGGGCACAAAATGCTGTTCAATTGATGGAGCTGAATCACAGCTCAACTTGAAATAGTAATTTGGCTACTGAGGCTTTAGTATGATCTTGTGTTTTTTAGATTTGAATTTTATATACCAGAAAAGGGTGAAGTATCATTAGTAAAGATTGGGTGAGGCTCACATGTATAATGTTTCTTTCATTCTATACAATGAATATATTTCTTTCCATTAGTAAAGCTGTTCAGCAAACATTATTGCAGTCCTAGTGAATGCCAGGCTGGAAGGGATGCAAGATGAACTACTATCCCAATGAGGATCATTACCATAATGCAAATAGACTTTTCCTAATCACTCAGGGCTCCTTATGATGCAGTATCATTCAGGCATGGTGTCCCAGTGGAGCCCCATTGGTGTAGACACCAATTTAGACATTGTGGGCAGCCAACTGAAAGTGTCCTAGCCCACGGTGATCCAGAAACTCAGTAGATTCAGTCCCATCCTGGAATAAACATCACAGACCAAGGTTACAGAAGGCTCGTAAGAAGTAGCCAGTTTATACTGTTGTCTGTAATTCACAAGCAATTTTTAAGCAGTGGGAAATAAACACTTAACAAGAACTGTGAAGAGCTTTCTATATACAAGTTTTGATTTCTGAAGTAAATCTTTGTCTTCTTGGAACATTGGGGGAACAAAAAAGAACCCACATGACTAAAATGGTCAAACTCAGTTTAAGGCTCCAAGTCACTAAACAAAGACTTAATACCTAACCCAAGTACAGTTTCAACCCTCCAGATGAGTAACATTTACCCAATCAACATGGGCATTTCCTGATCAGCCCCAGAAAGATTCCTGATGGATTTCCTCTTTCCCTTTGGGAAGGTGACCTTGCCTAAAACAATGGATTCTTTGCAAAGAATTTTCTTTTTCTGCTCCATGTCTATTGTTAAAAAGGTTTCTTTTCCTCTAACCCTTTTGAGTTCCCCTCTACTTCCTAGATGGGATGCTGAGTGATTCATTAATACATTGATTAATAACGCTATTAGATCTTTAACATTTACTTAGTTACAATTTTTGTTCTTTAACAGGCTTGATGGCTGTGACAGAATCTGAAATGGACTCCCAGGGACATTCAGAAACAAAGGAAAACACAGAGGTGGTGACCGTTAGTCCTTTGAATTCAGGATATTTCTCACCTGATCCAATGGCTGTGGGTGAGTTCTTGGCTCATGCTTGACTCTCTTTTTGTTTAAACTCCTACTGTAATTGATTTTGCTTTACAGGGCAGGCCAGCTTGGGCTGGCAGAGTGTTATGCTAGTGTTAAGTCGAGGTAGCATGTTTTTTTTTTTTTTTTCAGCTCTCTTGAGCTAGTAGATGTGCCCAGAAGCCAACTGACCTGGCACACAACCAAGCCCCTAAACTTTCAGACCGAGTTCCCCAGGTGGAACCCTCAGGAATTGTCTAGGAGAATTGGTGTTGCATGAGAGTCTTCTTTGGCCAGAGGTCAGTAACATCTCTAACTGGCCATACACTAATGTGTGCATAATTTTTAGTCTTTGGTGTAGACCATGAGTTGTGGGGCAGAGGGAGAGGGAAACGTCTGCAGTGTCTCATGCTCAAGCCTGTCATCATCAGGTTACAGAAACCTTCTCAAAACACAATTAAAGGGTCCTCTCAGTCACAGGATGCAGCCCTGTGATTAGGTATGTAAGACCCAACATTGGAGGAAGATAGCCCTGGACATTTCCAGTAGAAGAGGAACATTACCAAGTGTTCCTGCTATAAAACTAATAGTTGAACCTTGTATGCATTCCACAGCTACAGAAATCTCCACCTGACACGTAGTCCTGCCCAGACACTGGTGTTTCTGAATCATATTGAGGGAAAGAGAAGTAGCTGACATCCAAATAGAATGCTTTCATCTAGACAGGGATTCAGAGCTTCATACTTTAACTATATATGAAATCCTTTCTCCCTCTTTTCTTTTTCTTTACTCTGTCAATGGCCTGTATCTCCCAGGTCAATGAGAAGGGGCCTAATCTCTGGAATTAGAGCTACCTAGCAGAAAATATAACCCTTTTCCTAATTTCTCTCAAGGTCAATAAGACATCTCATTGGTTGATTACCATAGAATTCTATTGGGAGTTAGTTAAGAATTATGAAGAAGCCACCAGGACTCACTCCTTTGGCTGGCCCTACTTCCTCGGTGAGGGATAATTATAAAGAAGTATGATCAAGACCTTTCCCTTCATTCTTGAAGTTGTTGCTGAAGTCCTCCTAAAGCAACAGGTAACCTCCCCCCAAAAACAAGAAACAAAGAAATCCCTTTGACTCTGACCAAAGCAGTTCTTGAAAATAAAATAGCCCTTGATTATGATTCTGCTGAGCAAGACTGGATCTTTGCTGTAGGCAACACCATGTTCTATACCAAGTTGAACACTATTGGGAAAATTAAAACCCAATAACAGCATGTCATGGTGCAAGCCATGTGGCTTAACAGAGTTTCTTCTGTAATAGTGTCTTTCTTACATATTTGATTTTAATTGCTTTGAGAATTGGGGACTATGGCAAACATGAGGAATTATCCTGTTTAGAGGCATCATAATAATCTGCCTGGTGTGTTATGCCCTCTCAAAAGCTTTCATGCAAATTCAAAGCCAGTAATCTCCAAGCAAATTACCAAAGACTAGAACATTACAACGAATGAAGAGAATGACCAACTCAAAAATTGTAAAGCTGAAGTGACTATCACAACTATCACAAGGGTTAAGTAAAAAGGTTAAGACCTGTTAATATCACCCAGAGGAACAACAATTACTGTGAGAATGTCAGAGCAGGTGCTGAGAGTGGTGTTAATGCCTTCAATTTAGAACCCATCTCTCAGTTCAGCTGAGAGTCTGATCAAAAGGCAGAGTTGTTATAAAGGAAAACCACAGGCTCAAAATGTACTCAGTTAGCTTAAGGCCACAAGTCATTAAAGTCTTCATACCTACCCAGCTGCAGAGTCAACACCCAGAAGTGCAGCGTATAGTGAGTGGACATGGGAACATCCTGGTCAGCACTAGGAATTAGATTGTCGTCCATTCCCCACAGGAGGATGACCTTGCCTCAGCCAATAGTTTCCTTGCTGATAATTTCTTTCTCACTCCCTATCTTGAAAAACCTCTTTCCTATTGGCCTTTGAAGCTCCTCTCTACTTCCTGGATAGGATGATGCCTGACTCATGAATAGGTTTATATATACAGCTAGTTAAATCTTTAAGATTACTCAGTTTTTAATTTTTGCTATTTCCCAGATTCCTAGCTTGTCCAATGACCAAATTCATGTTAAGCATTTACTTTTACCTGACCTATGATGAAGATCTAATGAAATTATGCCAGTGAAAATGCTTGTTGAAAACACAACATGGATGAGTTTATTCCTATATTCATTGTATTTATTTATATATTTTCCTAAAACTAACTTAAGTGAGATTATAAATCAGCCCTAAATTTTTTATTTCTATAGCTAACAGAAAGGAAGTAAATGAGCAAGGCATAAATTTAATGTAACCCCTTGGCTGAAGTATCCTGTTAGGTTCTGATTTCTCTAGTTTGCAGAGAAAAGTAAAAAGTATAGTAAGTTTCATGGTAAGAATTATAGTAAGGGAGAAGTTCCTGTGTATAAGTGTTTTACGTAGCATTTGTGAAAGGAATGTCTCCAAGTCCTTCTCATAACAAAAAAAGTAACAAAAACATTTCTGTTAATGCAATTCTATAGGAGATTTCTAATATTGGTTCATGGAATTTCTTTTTTTCTTTTTTTTTTTTTTTTAAGATTTTATCTATGTATTTGAGAGAGAGAGAGAAGCAGATTCCCTGCTGAGCAGGGAGCCTGATATGGTACTAGATCCCAGGACCCAGGTATCAGGACTTGAGCCAAAGGCAGATGCCCAACTGACTTGTATATATGTATATAGATACATAAAAGCTCACAATGATTAAGTGACTCTCAAGAGAGATAAAACTCATCTTGTCCTCATTTTTTTTTAAAGATTTTATTTATTTATTTGCAAAGATCACAAGTAGGCAGAGAGATAGGCAGAGGAAGCAGCGTCCCTGTTGAGCAGAGAGCCCCATGCGGGGCTCGATCCAGGACCATGGGATCATGACCTGAGACGAAGGCAGAGGCTTTAACCCACTGAGCCAGCCCCTTGTCCTTGTTTTTGACCAGCCTTGAGAAAGAGCACCTAGAACACACATACAGGTTTGTTTGTTTTTTTAATTTATTCTTTATTTATTTTCAGCATAGCAGTATTCATTGTTTTTGTACCACACCCAGTGCTCCATGCAATCCGTGCCCTCTCTAATACCCACCACCTGGTTCCCCCAACCTCCCACCCCTCCACCACTTAAAACCCCTCAGATTGTTTTTCAGAGTCCATAGTCTCTCATGATTCACCTCCCCTTCCAATTTCCCCCAACTCCCTTCTCCTAATTCCCCATGCCCACCATGCTGTTTGTTATGGTCCACAAATAAGTGAAACCATATGATAATTGACTCTCTCTGCTTGACTCATTTCACTCAGCATAATCTCTTCCACTCGCATCCATGTTGCTCCAAAAGTAGGGTATTCATCCTTTCTGATGCAGGCATAATACTCCATAGTGTATATGGAACACATCTTCCTTATCCATTCCTCCGTTGAAGGGCATCTTGGTTCTTTCAACAGTTTGGAAAGCATGGCCATTGCTGCTATAAACATTGTGGTACAGATGGCCCTTCTTTTCACTCCATCTGTATCTTTGGGGTAAATTCCCAGTAATGCAATTGCAGGGTCATAGGGAAGTTCTATTTTTAATTTCTTGAGGAATCTCCACACTGTGAACCTTTAACACAGTGTCTGGCACAGTAATAATTATTTAATAAGTATTAGCTTTCATTCATAGTGTTGTCATGTCTGCAAATATCACCACTCCAGAAAATCATGTGCGGTATCTGGGGATACTGAAGCTTGTGTGATTTGAAAGGTAGGACTGCTTTCTTTTGCTTAGATGGGAAATTGACCTAAACCAGACTCCTTCCAACATGTAAGATTCTGCTGTGATTCTAGGATTGGAGGGACTCATCTTGGTAACAACACTTCAAGTCAACAGTGGGTGCTGAGGACTGTACAGCAGCCAGTTTCTGGTTATTTTTCCATTCAACATGTTTTCATACGACACCTACTTTGCAGTAGGCACTGTGCTAGGAGCTATGAGCAGAGAAGGAAAACAAGATAGTCTTAGGCAGTTACCCTCCAGCTGTGGGGGAAAAAAGAAAGAAATGCATAATTTATGAAGTTTAACATCTTCATGTACAGAAATACAATTTTGAATTGATTTACTGAATTACACAGTCTCAGAACAATCAATTCTGGAATTGTGGGGCTCATATTAGTAAAGGCTCTCCTCTCTGCTTACTAATTGTTATCTATCATCTACCTATCTATCATCTAAATATCTATCATCTTTCTATCCACAACACAGACACACATCTACCTATCTATCATCTAAATATCTATCATCTTTCTATCCACAACACAGACACACATCAAATAATGGATTTGAACAATTGAATAATACTTGCACTCATTTCTTTCAGAGCTTGCTGCTATTAACTCCACAAAATTTTCTCTGAATGATGAAAATGGTAAGATTTTGTCTATGTTTGCCTTTATGTTCTGCTGTAGCATTTTCTCCTCCTCATCAACATCACCATTGAACTGCCCTGGCTTCAGGGTAAAACCTCAGAATGGCTGGATCTTTAAAAATAGACTGATATTTTAAGACAATCCATCATCTCTTAGGAATCATCATCACACAGTAAATGCTGCTTTGGGTGTGAGAAGACTGTAAGTTAGGGGTGCAGTGATGTGCTCTGAATTCTTTCAACAATGAAATTCATTCACTTCTGTGACCTTTGTTACTACTGACTGAGGAAAACAAGATATCAATTGCTTCTAGATTTTTTTTTCAGATTGCTTGTAGATTTAAAAAAAAAAAAAGAATTGTTCCTGCTGGAAGTTAATAACATGAACTGACACTGAGAGCTTCTCGTACAGAAGATGTGCTGCACTGTGAGTGCATTTTGTTTAATTCTCCTAATACTCACTGTGAAGGATTTTATTCCCATTTTACACAGGAGGACAATGAGCTAAATTTATTTGTCTCCATACCACACAGCAAGATCTAGGGCTTCATCCCAGACCATCTGAATCAAGAATTCATATACTATCTTAGTTTTTATTCTTCCTCTAATCCCCTAAGCCGAGGTCCTGAGACAGGTGTACACATGGGGAGGGGGTGTGAATGCAGGCCTTCTGGTGCCACAGAGTGGACTTAAACGCCACTCTTTTAATTATCAGTTGCATGATTATGGCTAAACTATTTACATTTTCTGAACACACCAAAAATGACATAAATAACACCTAACTCAGTCATAGAAGATATGAAGTGACATATGTGAAATGTCCAGCATAGGTATCTCACTTAGCTGCTACATCGTCAGTACTAGCTCCTGGCGTTTTCTCCCCACATATGAACAAAGGTAATGATGAAGAGCATTGGTTCTAGCCCTGCTGATCCAACCTCCGTGTCCAATATCAAGGGACTTGTGGGCTCTAATCATCATCATCACCTTCTTCATTATCATCATCCTAATTTATAGTTTTGCTTAATCATTTTGATGTCTTTGTTATTTTTTGCGTGTGAATATGCAGAATTATAGAGTAGCTGAGAAAGTGTTCCTAGATGCCCTGTTGCTAGGATTGAAATCTGGCTTCTGGTACTTACTAGTTGCATGAAATCAGCCCTCCTTTTTTTTTTTTTTTATTATTTTATTTATTTATTTGACAGAGACACAATGAGAGAGGGAACACAGCAGAGGGAGAGGGAGAAGGAGAAGCAGGCTCTCCAGAGAGCAGGGATCCCAATGCGGGGCTCAATCCCAGGACTCTGGGATCATGACCTGGGCTCAAGGCAGACACCTAATGACTGAGCCACCCATGTGCCCCGAAATCAGCCCTTCTCTGTCTTCAGTTTATTTGTAAAATGGGAGTGAAAATAATAATAATAATAATCTCATAGGTTATTGAAAAATTAAATAAGGTTTAAGCTTTGCATACAAAGTTGCCAAAATAAGTAACAGCTAGTTTGTACTTAATGGATATTGCCTCTTATTCTTGAGTCAGATTTATAGGACCCAAACACAATTTTGATATGTTACAAAGTCCAGATACTGTATCTGTTTTAAACTAATTGCTATCAATGAAATTTCTACAGAACGTATATTGCCTCTCATTCTTATTTCACAACATGGTAGGGAAGAAGGAATGTTAAAAGCTATTTATCACCAATGCCTTTTTCCCTTTGGATTCATTCATTAAAACACAACCTTACTTTTTATTACTTTGGAAAATTCTAGGTGAATTTAATAGATGTTTGAGTGACTTGACCAGCAAACTGTGTCTGAGTTGTCTTGGGGACGGTGGTGGTGGAGATGGTGATGTAAGTGTTTATTCTCCAGTTGGGCTGGTGGGAGTGTGTCACTTTAACCTAAGTCATCAGAAGTGTATACAGTCACCCTTCGCCCATTAAGAAGTCCTAGCCTTTCAAAACAACGCGTGAAATTAATGAAATGCTTCTTTTAGACACCCTGCAGCTGCAACTTGGAAACACATCTGCCTACTATACCTACCTCCTCCTCCTCCTGAAGAGCCTGGTCTACTCCATCATCATCGTCATCTGTCTGCTTGGGAGACCAGCACTCAGTGGCAGTGGGAAGAGTTCCTAACACATGGTGGCACAAGGTGTCACTTCTAGCCATTGGCTAGTTTCTCTAAAAGTGTCTGCTGAGGATCTAGTGAGCCTTCTTTCTGAGATTGGGTTATTTCAGTTCACATGTGTCTTTTTCTTGTGTCGTTTCTGAGAACAGGCTTACAAACCCCTGGGCAAACAGAAGCTTTCACTGTGCAGCTAGAACAAATTCCGCCATGACTCCTGGGTGGGGCCAGGGGTCATCCACAGAGTCTTCTGCACCACCCCCTCATTGTTGTCCACCAGCTCCCAGCCACCCAGTCCCCATGCCTCTGGGTACAACCACCATACACCTTACAACTGCATTCCTTGAACTCTTTAACCAGATAACTGCCTTGAAGTCTTTATTTTATATACCTGGAAGCAAACATGCCTGTTACCTGACATTTGTGTGTTTTTTATAATAGTTACAATAAAAGCAATCAAGTCTTCTTTGGCCTCTGTGTAATTTATTTGGTGCTAACTGAGAGTCCAAACTGAAGGACAGCATGACAACTGATATTTCCAATACAGCATCACTTGTAATAAGTGATCAATTCCACATTTCTAATTCTTTCTCTAAGATAGTCCTTATGATGCTTTCTTTGGACCACTGATTCTAGGTGAGCCACAGGCAGTGAAGGTTTCCAGGTTATTTCTCCTGCAAAGTTTAGCAGATTCAGACTCATTTGGTTTACACTCTGGTGGTGACACTATAACATGTCACAATACTGGTGGCTGTGTTCAGACATGTTCCAGTGTGTCACAGGGACCATGTTTCCTGATGTCACAAGAACCCTAAGAGACTGCACTAACACTGAAAAGGTAGAATGGCAGAGGGGTTAGCTGCTTGACTTCTAAACTCCATGTTCTTGGGCTTAAATCTTGGTTCTACAGCTATTGAACTCTCTGTGACATAATTTTCTCACTTGTCAAATGGAGTTAAAGTGACCCATCCCTTAGAGTTCTGTGGATAAAATGAGTTAACTTTCCTGGGTACCCATGAGTGCTCAACAACATTAGCCTCCACTATTGAGAGATCTAAGTTAGAAGTAAGAGAAACACACATGTACACATGCAAACACTAACAATTAGGGCACTCATTAATATGTGTGTGTGTATTTCTATACACATGGATGTAAAAAAAATATTCAGTGTGTGTCAAGTTGTGAAAAAGGTAGTGGTGGTTTATTTTTCTATTTTTGTTAACAAATCCACTTAATGTAGGAACTTTAATATATTAGAATTTAAACAATATCTCATTTAAAATTGGGAAGGATTTTTTCTTAATTTATAATCAGGTTCAGTTCTTAGGAAACAGGTGCTTTTGGAAACCATGTAGAGGTTCCCATGTGGAAACAACATAAAGCCCACAAGATACAAAAAGAGGAAATTTAATTTTGATTTACTCCTTGTCAAAAATTTCTTCAGACCTCTTAGGACACATGTCTGGGCCCTTACTCAGACATGTGGAATTAATTCTGCTTGTGGAAAGCATGGAGGCACAGAGAGGAAACTAGCAAATTACTTAAGCCGTGTGAGCTAATGTCACTGCTGGGGGTCCTAGGCACTGTGTCCTGTGGCTCAACTCTCTAGCACTTTTCTTCCCCAACTGGACCTGGGCTGCCCTGGACTGCGAGGTGCAAAGAGGTGGTGGTCCTGGAAGCAGTGTGGGTGGAAGGAGGGCGCTATGTTCTCCTTCAAATGTGGTTGATTCCTGGAAGTGCTTGAAGTCAAGCTGGCCCTGCTGGTTGGGGCTCTGCAACCACTGGCTCTGGTGCTGAAAGATGAAATAAGAACAGTTAAACCACAGCCAACTTTGCTCCTTTCCAAAAGGCCACAGCTAATGGAAAGAAAAGATCCACCTGCACACAAGCTTCTGCTCTCAAATATACTCTTTGGCTGTGGTTGAGGGTCCCTCTATTTATACCAAGTTCATTCTTGTAGCTGCTATGTGAGTTAGGATTGTAAGCCCAGGGCTGCTGAGTTGCTGCACACTCAGTCCACACTGATGACACTGTTCTGAAGGAAATAGCAGAGATTTCTTGTAGCACTAGGTGATCCCCAACATTCCATCAGGATCTGTGCTTTTCCATGGCAGGTGATTTACTGAGGCTCAGACTTTTGGTCTCATTTTGTCTGTGTAGGCAGGGTGACATGAGACCCATGCCCACTAGGTTACTAGCACAGGGTGTCTGTAGACGACACAACAGCAGGTGCTTCTTTCCTCACAAGAACACATGGACATATGGAGGCTCTGAGTTCAACTGTGTCACTGAATTTCACAGACTGAGTCATGCCAGTTCCCTACAGGGATAAGTGACTGCAGAGCCAGGCTGAGCAATCCTCAGAACTTGCACAACAGATAAGTGTGTTTGAGGGGGGGTGCGGAGCAGAGGAGTGCTGTTCAGTGATATGAGCTTAAAAAATAAGTGTCCACACCCACATGTCACCCAAGCATGGAACAGAGATTGTGCCCAATCCCAGGATCCACTCTGTTCAGGCTTTGGGGAAACAAAGCTCTACTGCAGACATCACTGCTTCAGCTTTTACATTCTCAAATCACAAAGCATATTCTCACCAATTCTGGAGATTTGGGTCCCAACGCCAGAATGTACATACCGTTCTCGTCCCCTTGTCCACCTTACAAAACTCTTTTTGGTTAATCCTCAGACTCACACACCCCTCCTGGTGGCACTTCTGTCATTTGGTCTATTCTCAGAACAGCACAGATGGAGCTTACCTGACCTGCGCAAATACACACATTTGTGTCATTACATCCAGCAATTTTTTATTCATGAAATAGCTCTGACAAAATAATACTTGTTTTCTATCATGCATATTTTTCTCTAAAACCAGAAAAAGTAAAAAATTCTAAGAATAGAAGAAAAGTTAAATAATTATTATATTTCCATGAAATATGTTGTAGTAAAATTTATATTTATGTGTTAGGCAACAATTCTCTAAATACTCATGCTATCAAGCAAAAGCAAATATGTAATGAAAAACCTGTATATCCCATAAGACCATATTTATAAAAATAAAAACCTATACATATATCTGTGTGTTTTGCAAATCAGAAAAAGAAAATAACCAGGTGATTTCAATCATTTCTGGGACTTCTAAAATCTCTACAGCAAAATATTTTATTACTTTTATATGAGAATTTAAAACACAATATGAATAATATCGGTGTTATGACCACAAGTTAAAGGCCTGTATTACTGTCACAATCACGGAAGTGTCATAACAAACGTAGCCTCGGGAAGACCAGGGTAGCAGGTGAGGGATAGAGCCGATTCACATGAAGGAAGCAGTCTGTCTCACAATTGCTTTAATCTTCTCAGATAATATACCCCAAATAGGATATTTTCTTTTCCTGAGAGTGTCTGCTGCATTATAGCCAAGAACCTATATGGTACAGGTAAATAAATACCAGAGAACCTTAAGAAAAGATGTGTTCCACATCTTAACCTCATAAATGTCCTATAGTTCAGGAGAAGTTTGTCATAAAATACACAGACAAGTTATTGCTGTTGGGAGGCTTCACTTTCCAGCCTATTAAACTGCTGTAGAGACACTGGGGCAGATTACATGCCTTCTCACCTGGAAAGGAGTCGAGGAGATGGTCACACCATGTCTTCCTGTTTCTAGGCTCACTGCCCACCTGTCAAGATAATGGCGTTTGAGCCTCATGAGGCTGGCATGTCTTGGGATTATTTGGGAGTTCTAAATAAAGCCAAAGATTGGATTAAAACATAGCAATACGTATAGTTTACATAATTTAAAAGTGAACGGTAGCAAGGTCCTCTTTATGGTCAACAAATCTTCCCGTGAATGCTAGAAATAAAACCAGACTAGAGCAACAAAAGTGACTATTTTGGTGGTTGGGAAATGTCCAAGTTGCACAATTGTCTGAGAATGGTTTATAGCTGAAAACCTACAGAATTCAGGAACGAAAGCAGTGCACTCGTCTGCATTGCTCCTGTTCTTCCCTCAGCTCCCACACTGAGCATCGTGAGCCGGAAGTTTCCTCCCAAATAGGAGAGGCCTTGTGAATGGGATCCAAAGTCACACAGTGTAAGGACCTGGGTTAATGTGGGATGTAGCGATGCGAAGTGGAGCTGACAAGCTGTGTGGTGTGCAAGCAGGAAGGCCAGGGGCTCTGCTGGTCTGCGGCTGGGGTCATGACTGCAGCAAGCATGTGCTCGGCTGAAGCTGTGTGCGTGCTTAGCAGGGACTCAAAAAAGCCCAACCCAGCCATACATAGTTGGTTCACACTAAGGTGATCTTCTTATGCAGAGGAGCCATGAAAAGACTCAGAAAAGGTATAAGCTGAGAAGACGTACACTTTAGCATGTACAATCTGGGCACCAGCCCCACGTGCGCTGCTGCTCTACCTGGACCGTGGTGACTGCGACATCCTGGACCTGCTGGTGGTGGACAGGAGCCCAAAATAAATAAATAAATGAAATAAATACAAAAAGCTAAAAATGCATATTGTTACAAGTATACCAAAGGTACAACACAAACATGTACTTAAAAGAACTAAAATCTAGAATAGAAAACTTGTAACCCGAAATGAAATATTCACTAAAGAGCTTAAGAGAATAGTTCCATTGGCAGAAGAAACAATCTCAACACAGAGGAACACCTTCAACCTGATAAAGGACATCTGTGAAAACCCAAAGCTGACATCATACTTAATGCTGAAGGACTGAATGCTTTTCCCCAAAGAACAGGAACCAGACTGGGGTGTTTGCTCTTGACACTTCTATTCAACATGGTAATACAGATTCTAGAGAGTGCGACTAGTAAAAATACGAAGATCTCTAGCATATGGAAAAGGAAATGCCAAACGTCTTCACCCACAGATGACATGGGCTTGTTTGTAGGTAATTCCATAGAATCTACACGCACACAAAACCAAAAGTAGAACTCATGAACAAGGTCAGCATCATCACAAGGTACATATTCAATGTACAAAATATCAGTTGGATTTCTATATACTGGCTTGACCACTTGAAGATGAAATTTAGGAAACAATTTCATTTACAATAGAACCAAAAGAAATAAAATATTTAGGAATCAATTTAAGAAAAGAAGAGCAAATCTTGAATGTGGAAAAGAACAAATATTGCAGAGAAAAAAATTAAAGAATATCTAAATAAGTCCAGAGAGGATCCATGTTATGGGTTAGAAGACTCAATATTGTCATGATGGTAGTTCTTAGCAAATTCATTAAAGATTCAGTGGAGCAGGCATTCGGGGCACAAGTTATCAAGCATATACTAAAATTAACATGAACACCCAAAACACCTTGAAGGAGAAGAAAGTTAGAGGAATGATAATGTTCACCCTTTAGAAGCAGTAGCGGGAAGGGGCTCACCCAATATTAGGTTTGGAAGATGAGACTGATGATGCTGCACACAGAAGATGTGGAAAGCTTTGTCCCTGGCACAAGTCTGAGGGGTTGCAGGCAGGCCTTTCAAGCACAGGCTTACAGCACCTATGAAATCACAGGGGACTGGAGGGTCGCTGACTCTTAGAGCTGCTGTCTCAGCTCAGCCTGACTGCTTTCCATCTCTCTTTCCCTGAGGGAAAGGGCCCTTCAGATGCGCACAGTACTTAGTGTCCTGGGACTGGGATCACCAGGAACAAAGAGGCACTGGCTGTTTCAGGTGTTGGAATATCCTTTCCCCCGGGGCTCACACTGTCTTCTAGGGAAGCCTGGCCTGACAGCTGGAGAGAGGAGCCATGTTCTCTCCCCACCCTGTACTCTACCAGCTCTGATTTTCTTCTGGGGCTCACTGAAGAATGGAGACCCGAGACCCACCTCACATATATCCCTACACCCCTGAATGCAACTCCCTTCAAATCAGCCCTTCCAGGGTCTTCCTTCTAGCTCAGTCCCAGCTGTTCTCAGGAGCCTAACCTGCGGAGACACTAACTGGTTCTTCTTCTGCCTGTTGAGGTGACATTTGGAAATCAAGTAACCACATCATCGTCCAGGCAAGAAGGGAATGGGATGATGGGGAACTCCAAGCCGAAAGCCCCTCAGGAAAAAGCTGGAAGGACAGTCGTGACCAGGAGAGAGAATTGTAGTTTCCAGGATCTCACACTGGAAAACGAGGCTTCACCATATAGACGGTGATGGTACAGAACATATGTGAGGCTGGACCTGTGACAGGATCATTTTGGGAGTAAAAGGCACTGGTCACTGCTGTCATCAGCTGACAGACACATAATCCAGCACCATTTGAACTAGACATTTGACATTGGGAAGGCATCTGTTGCCAAAAGACACCTGTCTGAGTCAGAAGCTCCTAATGCCTGGAAAAGCTCTGCCAGGCTGGGCTCCTGCCCACATTACTCTGTCTCCAGCCCTTGAAAACACACCAGGCCAATGTAGGCTTCTCCGTGGTGCCCATCCTTCCCTGGATGTTGGTACTCTCCCTCCTCCCAGGGTCCAGCAGGTTAGTATGTTGGCAAGCCAACTTTGTTTCCCACAAGATGCAGAAGGCAAAAGCAGTCTCCCCACAGAAGCGAGCCCTGAAATGCAGAGGTCAGGCTCCCCTACTTGTTGGGGAGCCCAGAAATCATCCCACAGGACTTTGGCCCTCCATCCCCCAGCTAAGATTCCCAATATCATGACACCTGGCCAGAGTAATGTCAACAGTAGACTGACTGACAGCTTCAGGGTCAGGGGACTCCCAGTGTACAGAGCCCCTGAGCTGTCAGGGACAGCCTTGCTGCTGACAGCCAGTCTGGGCAGCAGCACGAGTGTCTGTCACTGTCGGTGGATGAATTAATGCAGTGTCTGCAACCAGGGGCATCAAGAGCAGCACCGAGGGGCAATGAACTGGGGGGACAGACAGATGGACAGGCATGGATTGACAGGAAAGCTCTTCCCTGTATATGAATGCAAATATGCATATTCACAGGCAAATCTCTGTAGTTTTTACAGGTACGTATGACACCAAGCCTATCAGTCTATTTTCTCATTTGAGGCTAGCGAAATGGGGCCTTGCAAGGACGAGCCACTCACGGAAAACTACCACACACACTCAGTACACAGTTGGAAAAAAAGAGTTTTCCTGCTTTGTATTTCTGGGCCCTTCCACTCCTAAGTGACTGTTTGCTGTAAGAGACTTCACTGACCCGATGAGCAATACTGAAGATGATCAGGTGCAGGACGTACCTGCAATGGCCAGGAGGTGGTGGTAGAAGTCAGTGTAAGTAATAAAACAATGCAGTTCTTAAGAGGGACGCACATTATTATTAAAAATAAATAAATAAATAAGAAACCTATCTAGCCTATTAGGTTAAATCACAATTTGTATTCAAAGCAACAACTCAGAGAGAACATATATTAATATCTTAGTGAAAAACATCCAACGTGTTACATAGTGCACATGCTTCATTTATCTATTAAGCTGGCTGACTTGAAGTTCTGGGTGAGCTCTTCTTAGTGGGGCTACTCAATCTCCTGAAGACTCTGTCATCTTCAGAATGGGATGAATTACACATACTTTAGACTTGCAAGGAAGGAATCCATATGTACCATATATTGCATTCAAAAGGGTATTTGACACTATTTAATGGATCAATGATTTCTGTTATGAAATTAAATATATATATATATATATATATATATATATATATATATATATATTAGTCTCTCTAGAAGGCAAGCAGCTATTAATTCACCAGTGCTAGAAGAATTTCTATTGTGTTCTGTGGTCCAGCACTGTTACCGGAATGACGGCTCTTCAAGAACAGCTTCTGCTCTTTGCTCCCTTGATATGTGAGAGATATTGCTAAGTTCTGCAACCTCTCTGAAATCTTTCTCATGACCTTACTTACTTAAACGTAACTCTCTTTTTCTCTGTGTATGCGTATATATATAGAGAGAGAGAATTCTACATGTATAGAATGGATGCTGTGACAGGTTTGCATTTGTTAGTCTTGTGTTTAAATCAAGGCTCCATTACTTATGTGACTGCACAGATGAAGTATTTTAAGATTTCAATGAGCTGCTCTGATAAATCTGGTTGTTATAACTATGTTGGCATGTTATACGAAACAAGTGGTTATAAGAATCACATCGTACTTCAGACTGGCTGGTAATATTGATTTACAAAGCAACCAAATCGGCCCAATCCTAGGCCCATGGTGGATGGTGTCTGGAAAGTGAGCATTATTATTCCCATTTACAGGGATTTTACTAAGGACATACATCCGCCAGGTGGCAGGGCGTGGACTGGAGCTGTCATTCTATTCTTGTCAGTGCAATAAATCCTCCCAGGGTTATGAGGTATCATTCAGACTCTCCCAAGTGTCGAATTTGGCAGCTCTGAACTGAGAAGGACATCCCCCCTTGTGCATCATTGATCAGATGACATCGTGGGCTGTGGAGGGAACCGGCCTCTCAGGCTGAGCCCCATGGCTGGACATTCCCCAGGTCAGCAGGTCTGTAAGGCTTCCATGCACGTGGAGTCAATCTGAACCTGCTGTTCCCTGCAGACAACATATCAATGGCTTTCCTGGTTTGTGTTTTTAAGGTTTTCATGCTCACTAAAAGTTGACACCGCTTGTACATCCAACTTACTCCCTGTGACCTAGAGAAGAAGTCAAACTGGATTAGGTCTCACATTCTCCCAGGGGCAAAAGGGAGCTGCCCCTGGTCAGGGAAAGCACACCTGCCTCTCAGAGATTCAATGAAATGTCCAAGCTTCAGTACCTGCACAGGTCTGCCTGAGTCCACACCTGCTCTGACTCCCTGTCACTCCCCTGGAGCTGAGGTCTGGGGGCATCAGAGCAGTTTCATTCATGGCAGCAGTGGGATGACCTGGGCAGGAAGTGTTGCTACCTCAAGGGCCACCTGATTTTCCTCTTCCTGGAGAACACAGGGTCTGGCTCAGGACCCTCCACTCTCTACATGAGTGGGTGGTAAAGTCTTGGCTACCCTTTGTGTCTTGCTCAAAAGTTTCCCTTATTATTTTTTTTAAATATGCCCATCTTTAACAATATGACCTTTCAGCACCACTTACACAAGAGCACAGATGTACCACAGCAAGAAGAGAAGTAAAAGAACACAACTGTCACCTGGTGAAATGCGTTTCCAGAACCAGGATGGATCCATTCCTGCCTGGGGGTTCAAGTCAGCAAACCGAAACTTAGGTAAATTCCCTGTCCCTATAAATGTTGTCCTTGACCAAAACACAGTATGTCCCAACTAAGCAGGCACCAAACACCAGGAATCTGCAAGGATTCCCCTGTTCTAAGTAAGGTCAGGTATGCAACCCCGGCCAATAAACCTAAGCCAAGCACTCTCTCCTTATCCCCTGACAGACCTGCTATTCCTCCTTGTTTCCCCTTTACTGTTTTGAAGTCTCTATAAAACTCCCTCTTGCCCAAAATCCCTGGGGCAGAGTGCTCCCCTGCTTGTGAGACTCTGAGCTCCCCAACCCATGGACTGTTCTTTGAAGAAAGGGCACTACACCCTCCAGGCTGAATTGTTTTACTTTTGTCATTTGTCTCACCCAGGAGAGCATTTGGCTGGAGGTTTGTCAGGAACGAAGACTGCTCATAGCCAACAGGTGTTGAGCCCTTAATGTCAGCAGTGTTTGTGGACAAATGGGAACAGTAGTTGAGAGAAACAGAGTTCTGAATGTTGACAATGTGACATAAAATTTATTTTCATAAAAGAATAGAAGGTTATGGATTTTCTCCCCCAAAGGAAGATTTCCTTATTGGTGAAAATCTAGAAAAGAGAGAAAGCAAGAAGAGAAGAATCTATGGGCTTTCTCACCCCCCTACACTGGTCATCTTCCATATGCAAACTCTTTCCACCTGTTTTTATGCTCTGCAGATGTCAGTCCCCATTGTCACCACCATTCTCAGTCTCTTTCCTACTTAACATTTAGCAGGGCTGCCCTAGACACCTGCTGAGTGTCTGAATGATGAGCCTGGATTATTCTTTTAGCAGAATATTCTACTCAACACCTCACCAGATTAGCACAACCTCAAAGCCTGCATTTTAGGACACTTGAGCTTTGAATCTTGGTTAGAGCTCAGCATGTGTGCCTCTCAGTGTTTACCAAGAGGAGGAGCTCAGAAGCTGGGTCTAGTAGGGGTGTGAGGGACCCACACCTCCCTGCCCCATCAAGTACCCTTCCTGCCTTCTCCTACCAGGCAAAGAGGCTCTCATTAGCATAACTAATTACCATAACTGGACCCAGGAGGTCCTCCTCTACTTTAGATAACTGGCAAGGAAACCTGTACTTACTTTACTAGCTTTACCTCTGAAAACGTCATTTCAGATGCCTGATGCCTTTCTCAGCTGACCCTCCTGAGGCCCCGCTTTTACCATTTCTAAGGATTTCACACAGGATCTGACAGGTCCTGCCCCCTGGTCGCCTCTGCACCCTGGCTCAATGCAGGTTTCTTCCTTTGACCATACACCCCTGCCCCCCCCCACACACAAACACACGCCTGGTTTTACAGGACTATCATATTTCCTGAAATTCTACACTATGAGGACCCCAGAAATCATTTACTGCAACCAATCCAGTTTTAAGATGAAACACGGATCCCCAACATTTCTTGAGCTTTTTCTATGCATTTGGGACAGGCAACAAGCTTTGCTCACATTCCCTGCTCACACTGCATGCATCCTAATAAGGTCCTTTTGACAAATGAGGAAAAGGAGAAGACTAGCTAGCCGAAGACTGCAGAGCTGTCATGTCACATTAGGGCATTTCCATCTTCTGAGGAGACCTCTGGGAGAAATGGTCCAGGACTAGTTCAGGGGACCTGTTGCTTTTTCAGCAGGGATCTCTGCACTGTGCTTATCCCTGCCTCCGGAGCAGCCTGCACACCCATTGCTCTGTCGGTACTGAGTGGCCATTGGAGGCTTGAGATTTGTCTCCAGCCAGACCTGGCTCACATCCCCACCGAATTCCCTGTAGGCATGCAGCCTCGGAAGAGTTACTTAAATAACAACCAGGATTTCCCCATTTCTAAATTGAGGGTAGTAACATTCATGTTAAGGGTGACTTTCAGGATTTGGTCAAACAATGAGCAGAAACCAGTTAGTGTGGTGCTTAGGTCCAATCAAGGATTGCTGTTATACCACTGGTGCCCTCCTTGCTCCAATAGTCCTCAGTGATTCTGAGCAGCCTAATCATTGATGTTCCCTCCTGCCTTGTGGTCAGACCTGTCCCAGCCCTCTGGCCCCTCCCTCTCTCCTCCCAGCCTCTTTCTCACTAGTAACTGCAGGTGCCTCTGGGAAACAGACACTCAGGTCTTAACCTGCCCTCTTCAACACATCCAGACAGTCTCTTCCTAGCAGGTGCCGCCAGGAGGTCACCCAGGGTTTCTCTTCACCAGGTGGGAGACAGAACCATGCTGGGTCCCCTTGCCCTCCTGTGTGCTCTCCTGTTTCCCGGTAAGTCCTTACTTGTTCCCAGTGCAGAGTACAGGGTTCACCTTGAGGTTCCTGGCCATCACTGTCTCACAGCTCTTCCCCTCTTCCCTGGCAGGTGGTGGAGCAGGGCTCAAGCTGAGTCAGACTGCTTTGTTGGTGGCACGTGTGGGCAGTTCATGTTCTCTGGATTGCCAATTGGACAGCTCAGTCAGCTACATCCACTGGTACCGCCACCAGGAGGGTATGGCACCGAAGAGGCTCCTCTACCTAGACATGTCCAGGTCCCTTGTGCAACGGGATTTTGTCCTGAAAGCAGACAAAGTTTATGCCCAGAAGGGCAAGGATAGCTACAGCTGCACTCTGTCACTGCTGAAACTAGAGAAAAGCGACGAAGGCCTGTACTACTGCGCTGCCTGGGTATACCACAGCCCTGTGCTCTGACCAGGACCCTGAGTAAAAAGGTCTCTGTCTCCCAGGGCACTGAAGACTGGCACATTCCAATGACTCTGGGTCTCTGGGGATGTCCTGGGGTCAGCTCTCAGCAACCCGACTCTCGCTAATGCCCTCTTCCCTCTCCATTGGTGCACTGCACAGAACCCTGGAAACTAAGAAGCCCCTGGCATGCAGGCGAGCGCAAACCCAGGGAGTTGTCCAGTCTGTAGGGACTGCTCTGAAGGTCATCCAGCACCGTGTTTCTGAAGCATTTGGAGCAGAATATAAGCTGCTCAATTCAGTGGCCACTAGCCACTAGCCACATGTGACTCCTGGGCACTTGAAACATAGCTAGTTCAACCTGAGATGGGCTGCTTGTATAACACAAGCCATGTTCTGGAGATTAGTAAAAAAAAAATATGGAATACCTTCTTAATAATTTCTATATTAGTTACATGTTGAAGTAAAGAAGTCGTCCTTGAGATGAATGCTACTACCCTCAATTTAGAAATGGGGAAATCCTGTTTTGATATCTCACAATAAATAAAATAATCCTGAAGTTTATTTATTTCTTTAATGTTTTTGAAATGCAACTTTAGAAAATGTGTCTCATATTGTGACTTATCTTTATTTCTACTGAACGGATCTGTGACAGGCTGGTGATTGAAGATTCTGGCCATCTCCAAAGAAGAATGTGGGAGTAAAATATTGTGCAAATCATTTCAGAGAGAGATTTACCATAAAATAATTGAAAACTGAAATAGGAATTTGACTCTTGATTCCAGTTTTCAAACTGCTGTCCTGCCCAATGCTTATTACTTTGCAGTAGAGACTTCATGAGCAAAGCACAGGAAGCAGTTGGTAGGACTAACTTCTCAGCACCTTCATGCACTGGCGTATCTGGTGGTCAACTCATATGGGGGGACATGATCCGCAGGCAGGTTGATGCAACAGCCCTGAATGAGACCTGGGGCCCTCACTTCTAATTCTCCTTGAATGTTACTCCATATGGGATTTGGGGGCCGTATTCCTTGGACTTCTTTTTTGTCATCTGTACAGGGAGGTAGTTTAAATACCACAGTAATGGGGTCGATCCTCTGTAATAAAGCAAAATTATACCAATAAGATATCACAATGTTTACTAAATTCTTATAAAATTTGTCAACTTCTTGAGGGAAAAAAAAGAAAAGAAAAACTGTATTACTGATCCTCTAGTCCCAAACAGGAAAACACCTGCTATCATATGTGGGGGAAATAAAAAGCTCTCTGAGGAAGTCTAAGCTGAAATAAATGCCTTTTCAATTGAAGATTCACAGTTTATGTACAACTTAATAGCACTGGTAAACATGATTGCTGAAAGGAAAGCCCAAAACATTTGTAGATAATTAGTCCCTCAGATTCATTACCTCCTCATATGTCTCCCGGAATTTTTGCACTAGGAGATTTATATTTAACACATGCCTGATTGTGAAAAATGCCGACACCCCTTTCCTCTAATGAAGCCTGGGTCAAGATGAAGACCTCCACCATGTGCAGGAGGTGGAGGAGGGGGAGAGACAGAAACTTACTTTTGCTCTGTTTTGGTGATATTCCTTCATTTTTCTTCCCATATCCTCATACCACTGAACCCTTTCCTCTCAGTGCCTGACTCCATAGGGGAGTGACTCTGAGACCTGAGTATTAGAGTTTTGTTAGAGAGAAATTAGCTACATATGAAGACACTGTCAGAGAAATCATCCCAGGTCAATGTAAATCTCAGTTTTCAACATGGGTCCATAGTGTCTTTGAGTTACAACCTAAAAAGAGAGTGGCCCTGTGTGTGGGGAGCAACCCACCCCATGTGGAAGGAAAAACGAGTCATATTTGGAGTCATTTCCTCTAGCTGCCCTTCTCCTTGTGGATAAGTGAAGCTTCACCAAGGACACTTGGGCCACACACAGTAAAGCCAAACCATCCAGAGACCAACAAAACCTCCTATCCTAAGTAAATGGTTGCTAATTAAATTGTTGTTTAAATGGCTGATTCTAACAACACTGAAAGCATCTTATTAGAATGTACAGGACCAAGTACGGTGTTGACTCCATTGATGTCTGCTGAACTGAGACTGGCATTTTGACTATTAGAGAGGGGCTCACATTACCTCATGGGTGGGGGATTTTGCATAGACGGATGCTTGAAATATCCTGATGATTTGGGCTCAACTCATTTATTTCACTTTTCAGGTGGGTGAGACACAATAATTTTGACTAATAGAAGCAGCATTATATTATGAAATTAATGCCGAATAATGTCTTAGAACATCTCATAAAATCATAGTTTCTTTTCTTTCTTTCTTTCTTTTTGTTTGATTATTTATTTATTTATTTATTTGAAACAGATCACAGGAGGCTGAGAGACAGGCTCTGCTGTGCAGAGAGCCCGATACAGGGCCTGATCCCAGGACCCTGGGACCATGACCTGAGCTGAAGGCAAATGCTTTAACCCACTGAGCCACCCAGGTGCCCCTAAAAACATAGTTTTCATAGTTCTATTATCCATTACCAACCGATCACACACATTAGTACTGTGGAAAAATTAATGTCTGTTACATCAGAGTCATTTTCTAAGAATCACAGTTCTGAAAATTTCTGGGTACACATGGAGATCTATGTTGACTGTTTTGTGTTGGATGTTCTTTATGTTCCAGAATGGGTTCAGGAACACAGTTTTGGGTAGAGGAAAGGGCACACCTTGGAGATGCCACTTTTAAACATTGGGAATAGGAGAATTTTTACCATGTCACACATACCCTTATTGATTCATAGAAAAACCTGTATGGCTTTTGATTTTTATTTTTAAATTTACTGTTAAATAGAATTCACATGTTACTTAATATTAAAATTCTTGCATGTTATTGAGCACTTAGGCATACCATGTGACATCTGATGGTTAGAAATATGTGGAATAGCCTTTGTCTTAACCACTCTTTTTCTGCTCTTTTCCATCAAAGGTTGCTTCATTTACAAAACAAAATCTCTTTTCTCTGCTGATTCCTACTGACTCCATGTGCCAAATTAGAGACAAAGTTCATGCCCAGAGAACTCAGTGTACCTTCGTGGCCTGAGTGTTTCTTTTCCTCTCTGCAGAACAAATACCAGGTATAGACAGTGACACCAATACTGAGTCTTCCTATTAACACTGTATTTTAATTTCCTCATTTTTTTTTACATCTCTTTTGTCTACTTGCAGATGAGAAAATGAGAACATCTCAAGCAGAATTGTACACAATCATAGTTTTATTCAACAAAGTTGTTTCCCACTTTTTTTTTTTTGCCTGAAAGCCTTTCATAGAAGGTTGATAGAAAATCAACCTCATGTGTTCATCTGGAGGCAGAGAGGAAGATACGCTTTCAAGTATGACTGTGTGTACCTCCTGCTGTGGGTGCATGGATTTCTCCCCCAGGCAAATTAACAGTATGGATGCTGAGGGGCACAAAGGATGGGTACTGGGAAATTTCCCTTTTCCTCCTCAGGATTAATGCTCCACACTCCACCCCTACCCCCATTGCTTTGTGCCCCAGGATTCTTAACCTTTGTGGAAACAGTCATGGGAATCTTTGTTCTGTTTTCAAATGCAAAGTTGGCCAATGGAAACTGAAGCTCAAAAAAATAATCACCATAGTTTGGCTATTGTGGACATTGCTGCTATAAACATTCGGGTGCATGTGTCCCTTTGGATCACTACGTTTGTATCTTTAGGGTAAATACCCAATAGTGCAATTGCTGGGTCATAGGGCAGTTCTATTTTCAACATTTTGAGGAACCTCCATGCTGTTTTCCAGAGTGGCTGCACCAGCTTGCATTCCCACCAACAGTGTAGGAGGGTTCCCCTTTCTCCGCATCCTCGCCAGCATCTGTCATTTCCTGACTTGTTGATTTTAGCCATTCTGACTGGTGTGAGGTGATATCTCATTGTGGTTTTGATTTGTATTTCCCTGATGCCGACTGATATGGAGCACTTTTTCATGTGTCTGTTCGCCATCTGGATGTCTTCTTTGCAGAAATGTCTGTTCATGTCCTCTGCCCATTTCTTGATTGGATTATTTGTTCTTTGGGTGTTGAGTTTGCTAAGTTCTTTATAGATTCTGGAAACTAGTCCTTTATCTGATATGTCGTTTGCAAATATCTTCTCCCATTCTGTCAGTTGTCTTTTGATTTTGTTAACTGTTTCCTTTGCTGTGCAAAAGCTTTTGATCTTGATGAAATCCCAGTAGTTCATTTTTTCCCTTGCTTCCCTTGCCTTTTGCGTTGTTCCTAGGAAGATGTTGCTGCGGCTGAGGTCGAAGAGGTTGCTGCCTGTGTTCTCCTCAAGGATTTTGATGGATTCCTTTCGCACATTGAGGTCCTAGATGTCCATCAACAGATAAATGGATCAAGAAGATGTGGTATATATACACAATGGAATACTATGCAGCCATCAAAAGAAATGAAATCTTGCCATTTGCAACAACATGGATGGAACTAGAGCGTATCATGCTCAGCGAAATAAGTCAAGCAGAGAAAGACAACTATCATATGATCTCCCTGATATGAGGAAGTGGTGATGCAACATGGGGGCTTAAGTGGGTAGGAGAAGAATCAATGAAAGAAGATGGAATTGGGAGGGAGACAAACCATAAGTGACTCTTAATCTCACAAAACAAACTGAGGGTTGCTGGGGGAAGGGGGTTTGGGAGAAAGGGGTGGGATTATGGACATTGGGGAGGGTATGTGCTTTGGTGAGTGCTGTGAAGTGTGTAAACCTGGTGATTCACAGACCTGTACCCCTGGGGATAAAAATATATGTTTATAAAAAATAAAAAATTAATAATAAAAATAAATAAATAAATAAATATAATAAAAAAGAAATAAATAAAAATAAAAAATAATGTACAAAAAAAAATCACCATGTCACCTGACAAAAGCATTTCTTCTTGGATACTAGAATTCCAAGCCAGTGGACCCTGGGGAAAAGAAACAAATCCCTCCAGTGGGTTAAGTGGTATAAAAGGGAAAGACTTCTCCCTCATGCACCTCTTGTTCCTGAGCATTAACCTCTGGGTATGGCAGGAGTTGTCAATATATGTTGGTCTCTGTGAGAATGCAGGCCCCCTTCAGGGAGGGAACCCAGACCTCACTTTCTTCCACTTCCCAGTCTCTTGCTGATGCTCCCACTGGCTACTCCCAGACAGCAACCAGAGAATAAGGAAAACCATCTGTGCAGTCCCTGAAGGTCCACTTCGTAATGTCCAGGGCAAGGTAAGGAGAGGTCCACTGTTCACATGGAGGAGCAAAAGAATAAAAATCAAGTAATAGTCAAGTATGTGGGTTATATTTGCCCCCAAATAAGTAAAACAAACTGCAGAGTTGGGAGATTTTATCTAGTTCCTTTCATTTCACCTTCCACAAAGCCACCAAAGTCCCATCTTTAACAGAACAGGATGTGCCCTGTTCCCTCAGCAAGAAAACAAGAAACTGGACAAGTGTTGAGAAATTATCATTAAATGTTGTGCTTTTCTAGTTGACTAGCTTAATAGAGAGGAGCATATAGATTATTTTTAATGCTTTTGTTCTTCAGGAAAATGAGGGATTCTGAGGTATTTGTCAAGTTATTAGGTAAGTCATCATCATCTAAGTAGCAAAAGGTAAAGAGATCTCTATCTCTGTGTCAATAAATGATTACAGGGCTTTATGAACCAGTATTATGATGAGTTCAATTCAGTGTTCTGGATGTTCATTAATACAATAAACAAGTATACACTAGTGTACCAATCCTAACTCTTACAAAAAGAAAGTCGAGAAATGCCTGCCACTTTCATAATGTCAACAAAAATCCAGCTTCTCACATTGCTTATAATTGATGTATCTTTTCTGTCCTTCCTTCATCTAACTTTCTGTCATGTATGAGTTAACATTTAAATGTTTGATCACAAACTGATTATCCCTACCTACTGTGAGTTCTGTCCTTTTGATTTTTTTTAACTTTTAAGTTGAAGTTACCAAACAGTTACCAAAAATCTAGTTTTATTCTGGAAGTGGTAGAATTAGTATTTATAATCCATAGGTCAATAGATTTCTTTGATTCTTTCCTTTGTTCATTCAAAGAAAAAGATTTAAGTTCTGTATGAATTTTAATAAACATAATGTTCCAGATAAGATGTTAATAATAGCTCTTTTTAACTGAAAATTCCTTATATACTAGGTAGGCATTGTATTAAGTAGTTTATACATGTCTTGCTGTGTAATGCCTCAGTATCAGAGGAAAGAGAAAAGGGACTCTGATGGATATCAATGTACCCCCCATAGATGTCACTAACCCTGTCTTAAATGTCTGGTTTGACATAATTTCCTATTGACTTGCATTCCTAGTTATAGACTCTTATGTTGAAATGGTATAATTATCTCAGAGAGAAGTAAGCCGTTCAGAAATATTCAGTAGTTGTGAAAAGCTCATTCTGAAGGTGGAATTCCACCCATTTAGCTGCCAGATAATATGCTTGGTGTTCAATCTCTGGAGGAAATCTCATGATCACCATGAAAATCCTGCAAATGCACTTATATCATGGCAGAAAGAATTGATGCTTCAACAAGAACAGAAGCTACAGGGTGGAAACTTTACAGCCCATGGCATGGTGTGAGTCAGTGGTGGTGGGTTCAGGGCTGTTTGTTGCACAAGAAGGTTCTGATCTTGTGCAATAAGATGGCGGGAGGAAGACTGGAAGAAGGAACTCTCTCCCCATGCTTAGTGATGTCATCATGAGAATGAGCAGGAGACAGACAGAGAAACAGAAACAATGAGGAATGTGCCCAAGGAGATTGTCCTAACTTGAATGAAGCTGTTCCAAACTAGAGGAATCTATTTTCAATTGGTAATGTTAGTACCTCCCTCCAAAATCAGAATGAGGAAGAAATGACACGTATATGTTATCAACAAAAATGACACTTCCTTTCCCTGTAAGGAACCTGAAGTTGCAGCCTCTGTTTGGTGTTACCAGTGTGCCCTGCTCATATATGCCTAAGTGAGGGGGCACGATGGGGGTCAAAACCCATCCCATGGCCACCCTCCTCTATACCCTGAGCAGGGCTGTGTCAACCTGGAGCAAAAGTGCCTTTTTCTAATAATTCTGCAAAGGATGTGGCCTGTTTTATTTTCTGAAAAAGGAAACATATGTACTACAGAGACTGTTCAGAAGGACATGAGCTGGAGCATCTCCAGTTGTCTTCTGTGGAGCAGATGCTCCTTCCGCAGTAACTGCTTTGAGATTAAGAGATGAGAAATCCAAGAACTAAACATACAGCCTAGAGGAGGACTCAGTATTATCATTGGTACTTCTTTTAAATTTTGCATCTGTCTCTTCTCCTTACCATGAAATAATTGGGACAATTAATTTAGAAACGTCTTCCTTGACACCCATTTGCAATATTTGTATCTATACTAGGTATACCTTATCTACATATCTGTCAGTCTCTGTCTCCATATCTGTCTCTATCTACATATGTGTCTATATCTCTGTCTCACTCTCTCTCTTTCCAGTTAGTAGCCAAAATGATGCAACCAGAAATATCTATATCTATACCCACAGTAGAAAAAAGGATAATTACTCAACGCTGTACCTACCAAAAAAAGGTGATTTATTGGTACAAAAAAAAAAAATGAATCAGCCTTTGGGTATCTGATGTATTAGGTCTCTTAAAATACATGCTTATAGGCAATATGATGAGAACAGGAAATAGGCAGCACTGAGACATCCTGTCCCCTCTACTGAAATTCTTTTTTACAGTCCAGAGAACACAGTAGATGAAGCCACGTGCAAATGTACAAAGTATTAGAAGAGCCTACAATCAGCCCCAGGAACCTCTCTTCAGTTCTGGACTCTCTCATTTCCACAGGACAACCTCCGTCCCAGTCCTAGCCTCAACCTCAGTCCCCACCCTGTGCTCCCTGAGAGGTACCTCAGGACTAAAATCAAGGGGAAAAGAAGCAGACAGCCATCAGCTGTGCCTTCAGGATGCCAGGCTTCCTGCTGCAACTTCCCATTGACCTGATTGCCTACTGTGGAGAGCTTCTGCCTGGAGTTGTTGAAAAGTGCCTGAGAGTCAGGACATAGCAGTTCATTTCCTGAGGTTTCCAGAGATTATCTATGGTTCAGGCTCTGTGAGAAGGGGCTTGAAATGGAGAGAGGGCACAGGACTGAGACCATAGACATGAGTATGAGGGCCAGGTGTGGTGCCAAATGAATGAAGATGAAGATGAGTACTCCCAAGTAGGACCTTTTTCTCTGTGACTGTGACCTTCCCAGGGTCTGTGCAAGCCTTGTCTCTAGTGCAGCCTCCATACACACTTGCTGAATTAATCTGTGAATCAATGAATCCCAGGAAGCATTATTGAGGAAGCAGCACATTGAGAATATTTCCTGTAATGAATCCAAAGATCACACTCTGGTACATTGAGAGAAATATATAGACCCCTCTATAAATACATACATACTTATGTACATATACGTGTATATCCTTATTACATATATATATATATATATATATATATATTACATATATATATATTATATTAAAAGTATGTATGGAAGAAATAAAATATCTTATTTAAGATTGTGTGTTCTAGACATAGATCCTCTGGTACAGACTATTGCTCTGCAACTTACTCAAGTCAGACCTTTGATATAATAACTGGTGTGTCCAAAGCCTCCATTTTCTCATATAAAATATAGAACCAATAATAAAACCACCCACTTAGTAGGCTTTGTGAAGATTAAATGAGATAATGGAGCAATGTGCTCACCTACCATGTAGAAAATGTCTTCAATATTGAAAGCTATTAAAGTTATGAAAAGTAAAGAAAATAAAATTTCTATTTTTTGAAAATGTTTAATATAATAAATAAAAGATAAATTCTGCCTTTGTTTACTTCCATGTTTGAAATAATTCAAGATGAGAAAATATATTTTTCCATGAATGTGTCTGAAATGACCATTTATCTCCCTTCTAGGCTCCTAGCATCTGAAACCCTCGTCTATGTCCAGGAAATACCACACCTTATGAATCTGAGTGAAAGAATCCATTTGTTTCCACTCTAGGAAGGAAAAATGTCAGATACTCTTTCTCAGCCTTCCTTAACATACAGTCAGGTAGAAGGTGTGGCCTCCCCCAATTAGCCACTTCACACAACTGCTACCTCTTAATACAACACATACACAGAGACACACATATGCACAAACACACAGGACAGAAAGCGATGCAAATGCATTTGCACACTCATGCATGCACACACACAGACCGATACACACAGGCATAAACACAAACACAAACACAGAGACTGTAAGGAAATGCCTAGCAGCCATGGTGGACCAGGGGACCTCTCTCCAGAGTGACCATCGGTGTCTTCTTTCTGTCTCCTAGTCCTTTTCATTCCCAAAATGAAGCTTCCTGCTTAGCAAGAGTCAGTCCTCATAGTTGTAGGCCATTGACCTTCTGGTCTACCGTCCTCCACCTCCACAACATTCAAACTACCCAGTATGGATCACTTCAGAAATGGTATTTATTGGAAAAGAGGGAAAAAAGAGCAGCTGCCTCAGGAGGAAAACTCAGCCATCCTGGCTTCTTCTTCTCTTTTCTCCTCAGGCAGGGCTCAAACCAGAGTTTACATCAACTCCACATGGTATGTAACAGAACCACACTCAAGTTTTAGGCAGAACTGTTTCAAGTTTTTTTTTTTTATAAGATATTATCTATTTATTTATAGACAGAGATCGCAAGTAGTCAGAGAGGCAGGCAGAGAGAGAGGGAAACAGGCTCCCCACTGAGCAGAGAGCCCAATATGGGGCTCAATCCCTGTCTTTCTCATGGGGTTGTCAAGGACTGAAGAACGTTACATACAGGACGAGTCTAGCACAGGGTCAATACATCACAGTTCCCTTACAACGGAACTGCTTCACTGACCCAGCTCAGCCACCACAGGAACTCAGGGACTCTTTAAATGTCACAACTTACATTGTCCTCCAAACAACAGTAATGTTTGCTTTCTTTTGAAAAGCTAAGAATTGTGAATAGGAAGAGAGTCCAGGGTAGCAAAACAAAGGATTTTTTTCCTCCACCATTTTTCTTACCCACAACAGAGTGTTGTAACATCATAACACCTAAAGTAATTACTATAGTAATTGTTCAAATTCTTCCAAATTTGTGAATTTTCTTCAGACTACTGATCTATAAAAGACATAATGACATAATGGTGTGTATAAAGTTCATTTTATAAAGTATATAAAATGCATAAAGTCCTGCATAACATTGTGGGATTATTATGTCATTGTTATTATATACAGTAATACATCTTTTCTTCCATTTTTCTGATAGCTTTATACTCTCCATACTCTTACCAAATATGGTGAGAAAGCCATTAACGCAGAGAGAAAAAGAGTTCAAGGATAGGTGGGATTGAAGTAAAACTTAAAGGAAAAAAGTGAAAGTGTTGGCCCCCAAAAGAAGATAACATTGAGTTATTGTAACAGGGGTGTTTTGGGATCTGAGAGCTTTTTATGCCAGGAACATAGTAAAGTGTCACTGAGACATATCTTACTGTGAAGGTCTTTCATTGTTTTTAAAACAAAACTTCCTCCCCAGTCCTGCCTCTGAAGAACCATTTTGCTAACACCTCCCCAGTCCTGATGTATGCCCATTTTGGAGAAATTTCTGACTACCCCAGGGCAACACCAACTCCATGAATGGACATGTGTCTCCAGCTTGATTTGTAGGTTGACTAAACTCCTGTCTCTTTGGTTCACTGTTTTCATGTCCACTGTCAATTTATGCAATTGCCTCTGACTTCTCTCCTTTGCTTTTCAAATGAAGATAGAATTTCTCAGGATCGAGTCTCCTTTGCCAGGACAGCAGACAGAAGCATGCACATATGATGCAGGCTCTCTAGGGTCCTTGGAGAGCCCATTCGACAGTGCTACCAACAAAAAGGAGAACAGCTGGAACAAATCCTGGATAGCTCATCCAGGATTATGAACGACACAAGCCCAGTTCCTGCTTTGGTTCAGATAAGAAAGACAACAGAGTCTTTTCCTTGATAACCCTTAATGTCATGAAGTCTCAGGAAGACCTGCTATTGTGCATGCTGGGATCTTGCAATGTCACAGAGTCAGAAGGGATCTGTAAGGAAACCTTCTCCATTACTAACCCTCAACTGCTTTCTACTTGAGCAGCCACAGCAGACCCTTTCTGGCTCTTAATCACAGCTTCATAAGCTGTTGGAACAGGAAGGGCCTTTTGCACATACACAGCTTAATGCTCACTCAGCAAATGGGATGTGGGAAACCAGGAAGGGCAAATGCCTTGTCACAGCTACTTATCCACAGAGGCAAGGCTGCAGGTATATTTCCAAAGATCACAGAATGGCTTCCAAGAGGCTTCTTCTTTCAGCATAGCAGAGGGTTTGTTTTCCAATTTGAGTTTTAATAAGGAATCTATTTTTCTGTGGGAGATAGAATTCTACAATGTTTTCCTTTTATTCCAGGAAAATACTATCATCTTAGAAAGTGTTTTCTCATTTTGCTTTCCCTGGTGAAGATTTGTGTTGCTGAATGGTAAAAGTGGCTTACTAAAAAATGGAGCCCATCATCCACATTTCTCAAGTATATTTCTGTTGACATGTTAGCTTTTTCAGAAATATATTTCAGAAATATAACCCTTAACTACTGACACACTAGGCCGGTGTTTGTGAGAACAGAAGAGGTTTCCTTTGATGCATCTCTGAGCAGTTTCACACACTGGAACACCTGGAAATCAAATCCTCTTAATTCTCTGAACACTGTTTCTGGTAATTTAGCAAAGTCATTGGTTGACCACTTTATCCTGATCTTTCTTTCTTTCTTTCTTTTTCACTTTCTTTCTCCTTCCCTCCCTCCCTCCCATTCCTTCCTTCTCTCCCTCTCTCTCTTCCTTTCTTCCTTCCATTGTTCTTTCTTTCTTTTTTTTTCTTTTTTCTTTCTCTGTCTCTCTCTCTTCCTCCCATTCTTTCTTTTTATTTGCTTTCTTCATCTCTATTCTTTATCAGCACTTTCCATGATTGCTCCCTCCAACAAAACAGATATTTAAATCTATTAATCTGAGGAAATTTATAAAATATTAGATGCCATGAAGCCTATATTCAAGAACTTTTAATGTCCTCAAAAGACCACACTGTCAGTACAAGGTTTCTACCTGCTGGCCCTGACTTGAACCTCAGGAGAAGGCTTACATTTCTGTAGAAGCTCTAACCAGTATGATAACCATTAACCAGTCTGGATCAAGATATCTGTGGAAGAAACTAACTTATAATAACTTCTCCTGGTAAGTAACTTTTTTATTTTTAGGTACTCTGAATGAAAAACTGATAGGTGCTTTTTAGAAAAATCATGTAGAATCAACTTAGCATTTAGATAGGAATTTTGCAGCTTAAAAATGTTTCCATATATAGCTACAAAACTTGTCACTGTATATGGAAATAAAACTACTTTGTGAATGGTTTATTTACTTCCTTGCTTGCAAGCATATTGAAATTCTACTTGTAGAAAATATACACACAAAACTATTGATGCAGGCTTGAGATCATAGCTGTGACATATTTGTTATTTGTTCAAGATGTTTTTCATGTAGGTGGCCTTTTAAGTGAGACACTCTTTGATGAAGTACCTATAATCTTAATAGTGCTCCTACTTAATGAATAGTGTTCCTTTCTCTAATAATCTGCAAAGCCTAGATGATTGGTTTTGATCTCATCTTTAAGAACAGTGCAAAAATTTAACTCTTTCAGTGGACAATCATAGAACATCAATAAATCAACATAATGTTATTACTTTAGTTCCTTAGTGGGTAGGCTGAGTTTAGTCAAAATCTGTGCTCTGGTGGCTTTTGTAATATTGCCTAGACATGGTCCAGTTTAATGGAATTTGTGAGCTCAGAAAACCATTTCATCTCCAGAGTCCATGAAAAGAAGCTGTCAGCATGGTTTTACATCCTTGGTTGTTCATTTATTGAAGACAGTTTCTATGCTCGACACTAGAGGTAAAAGGATGCACAAGACACAGTGCCAACACTGAAAAAGCTTGTAGCCTAGTGGATAAGTGTTATAGATTGCAACTTGATTGAGCCCCATGTATTTTGGCCTGTGATAGTCAGACACATAAAACGTCAGATTCAATAACTCCTTTGCTTTCTTAGTTTATGTAATAGATATTTATTGCTTATAAATCTACATTTTTTAGTGGAAAATTTGATTAAGTCACCCCAAACCATTCAATTAAAGATAATAATATTAACTAATATTTAGTGAGAGTCAGACACCATACTGCCTTGTTTCTGTGCCTTGTCTCAATACTTAACAGCATTATACATTATATATCTTCTCATTCCAATTTCACTGATGGGAAACTGAGGCTTAGAGGGTTCAGTTATTTGCCTACATTCACATGACTAGTTACTATGGCAAAGTTTGGGACACAATAGATACTTGTTTGTTCCTTACTGCATGGTCTAACCATTATATGCTATGAGAAACATTAAGCCATCAATGTATTCTGAATATATAGCCTTTTGTAGTCTGACCTTTTAAATAAAGTATGCAGTTGAATGTGTAATAGTGATAGCTCAAAATTTTTTGACTCTTCATGCAGAAAACAATGCTTCTGTTTCTAAAAATCATGGCATTAAAATTGCTTCTCTTCCTCCCAAGGCATCAAGTAGGTCATGTTGAATATACATTTATTAAATTATCACAATGTGATGCTTAGGGTATTTTTTTAAAAGATTTTATTTATTTATTTGACAGAGAGAGATCACAAGTAGGCAGAGAGGCAGGCAGAGAGAGAGGAGGAAGCAGGCTCCCTGCTGAGCAGAGAGCCCAATGTGGGACTTGATCCCAGGACCCTGAGATCATGACCCGAGCTGAAGGCAATGGTTTAACCCACTGAGCCACCCAGGCGCCCCAATGCTTAGGGTATTTTTATAAAGGGACAAGTCCTTTTGACACCATTCCTTTCAATCTTTCTGTATTGGCATCAAATCTGTTGGGATTATAGAAGCTGGCAGAGAAGAACAGGAACAGTTGTACTCTATGTAGGACTCAGCTGCAGAACGCAGAGCTGCCTTTGCACTCCTGCTGGGACAGAGGCAAAAAGACCAAACCAAATTAAGATCTTCTGATGAGCAGCTCAGGGTTTTAAATCAATATCCTGGAACTTGTTAGGGTAATTTGAAGTTCAAAAACAGTTTTTCAGCAATAAATGGGTTAATATTTTTCACTCTTTAATAACTCATCTGTTCTTGTTTCAGTGAAGGCTGAATTCTGGAAAGAATTTAATTTATAATCAAGCCAGATAACCACTCCTCAGTGTGTAGAGATAAAAAGTATATATATACCTATAAAATACTGAACATTCATATATTAATTTTTTCAATATTAACTTAAAATTAATTTTTAAATTTTTAAAAAATATTATTTATATCTTTATTCTTGTTAAAATCACAGAAATAGTAACTATAAATTACACTCTAGGAAAAAAATTGATATGATACATGAAAACCTTTTAAGAAAAAAGATTTAGAAGTCCATGAACATGGTGACTAAAGGTAAAATCAGATTCCCCAATGTGTGTAATTGAGATGGGAAAGGCAGACCCCAGCTGTCCAGGCAGAGAGGGGTCAGGTCATCCATTCTTGACTATGCTCATATCTAATGTGATTTTGCCTGAGATTCATCTTTGTTTAATGTTAGCAGTGTCTATTTATATATATTTACATAAATATTGAAAGAATATGACCTCATTTTAAAGGAGTCACACAGGAAGTTTTCTGTAAAAGCTTTTCAGACAGTGTACCTGGGGTAGCTGGTCGGCCAAAAAAGTTTTTGGTCCTGGCACATTGCTCAGGGTTACAGGTAAGATATTTTAAAATTCTTCCCTATAAAGTGGGGAGAGGAGCTGGGTGATGTGGGTCGGGGATGGGAGGCAGGGTAGGAGCTGGTGCTGGCTCAGAGTTCTAAGTTTGGTCCGAGTTTGGTCATAAGTAGCAGTGGGTTACTAGGAGAGGTTGTTGACTCTGTCCCAGTCCTAGGGGTAGTTGTTACCTGATCTAGCTTGGAGGACATTAACAAGGAGCTATCTAGCTGGAGCATCTGGAGTTCCTAAGGGGTAGAACCATTAGTCCCTTAAGGATTTCTGTGTTGAGAGATTTGTACATAAATTTGTGTATCTTATTTTTTAGATTCTAAAAATAACCAAAGGAAAGGAATGAACAAAAAATTGATAAACTTGCATTTCTGTCTGAAGGCAATTCATATCAGGTATTGACATATCTAACTGCACAAACATATCCAAGAATGTCATAAGCTAGGTTTGGTTTTTCCAAATTCGGCCTAGTAAATTTTTTCATTCTTCATTAAACTTAGAGAAAAAATTTTGGATGAGGGAGAACATCTCACACAAATGTTTCTACCCTACAGAATCTAGTTGAATAAATGTTTTCAAAGAATTTTCATAAGGCTGGTGAAACTTTGGAAAAATGAAAGGAATGATATATTTTGGTGTTTTTCTTGTCATCATAGGCAAACATGAATTCATAAATTGAAAAACAACTTTTTTTTTAAAGATTTTATTTACTTATTTGACAGACAAATCACAAATAGGCAGAGAGAGAGAGAAAGAGAGAGAGAGAGAGAGAGGTGGAAGCAGGCTCCCTGCTGAGCAGAGAGCCTGATGTGGGGCTTGATCTCAGAACCCTGAGATCATGACCTGAGCAGAAGGCAGAGGCTTAACTCTCTGAGCCACCCAGGTGCCCGAAAAGAAACTTTGTAGGACTGTTTTTTTCCCAATTGACTGCAATGTAATTAGCAATCTAATTAAATAATGGTGACACAGAGGTAATTCAGAAAGTCCTGAAAACTTTTTTTTGGGGAGATTGTGGTGCAGAGAAAAATGTGGACTATGAGTCAGGATCTATCACTTGCTATATAATCATTCTTCAGCAAATAAATTTAGCATCATTATCACTTTCTTAAAATTATAAAAATAATATATGCCCATTAGGGAAAAATTGGAAAAGAGAAAAAATAAAGTATCAAAGATGTATAATGACACGTATTCTGTTAACATGTGTTATATTTCCGTCCATTCAGTCTGTCAATGTAGCCACCATCTCAAGTAGATGTTGTGGAACTAAATGAAATTAAATATAAAAATATCTATTGCATAAGTTGAGACATGATCCATCATTAAAAAAGTTAGTTCTACAAATTCCAATTATCATCCAGTGGAGTTCTTCTCAAACCAGGAGTATAGAAAAATGTGTTAATTTTGATCTAGTCTACAGGTCACTTTAGAACAATTGGTCAGTATTTGCAGAATACTTCCAATTTCTATGACTCATTTTTACATGTTTCTAAGAACAAGCAGAATGTAGTAAGCAGTACCTCATATATTGTTAGCCTCTCCCTTTCCAGTGGAAACGTCTGGATGTAAATAAGGGAGAGGTTTTGTAATTGTATATATAAAATTATACTAATGTACATAAAAATCAAATATTCACTTTTTAAATAAAATGTTTTATTTTTTATTTATTTGAGAGACAGAGCATGCACACATGAGAGAGAGACAGAAAGCGAGAGCACATAGGAGCTAGGCGGGAGAGCAGACGGAGAAGGAGAAGCAGACTCCCAATGATCAGGGATCCCAAGCAAGGTTCTCTATCCCAGGACTCTGGGATCATGATCCTGGTCAAAGGCAGACACTTAACAGAAGGAGCCACCCAGGCATCCCTCAAATATTCACTTTTAATAGTTTATACCTTCAATGGATTATGTCTATAAATTAAAATTGTATTATTACAAATATCACCTGAAAAATACTACTTTTTTCTGCCTCAAATTTCTGTCAAACTTGTGTTCAGATTCTTCACATGCATTAAAATGTATTCATTAAAACAAATTTCTAGGTCATCTTAGGGTACGAATGTAAGTTTGGGGGTACCTTTATGATGAGAACATTGGATATTTAATTGGAAGAGACCTTAATCCACTTAGAAAATAAAAGCATTTTTTCATTTATTCTGTCATTATGTATATGTACAATGTAAGCTTTGTATTGTATAGTGACTATAGTCCCAGGTAATGTTTACCAAATCCATATGAAAGTTCTTAATTTTTTTTTTTTTTTTTTTTTTTACTGGTACTACCTCTAAACTAGTTTTAATTGAGTTTATTTCCAGTTGATATCTTGTCCAAGTGCATTGTTTAATCAAAGTAGAGTATTACAAGACCATTATTTAAAATGAGAAGTTGCCCAAACTGAAACATAAGGCAACCTCTGTTTTATGAGGCATAATTTGGGGGATGAAAGCTTCCTCTTATGCTCTGGCATTTCAGTGTGTTTGAATTCCGAATGTTTTGTATTTATATCACAGAGTGGGATTTGCAAACATCTTCTCCCATTTTTCTTTTTTTTATTATTATGTTAGTCACCATACAGTACATGATTAGTTTTTGATGTAGTGTCTCCCATTTTTCATGTCAACTTCAAGGTAGACCTCACTAAATTACCAAGCTTCAGGCAGAAACAGAGACAAGCTCTAATATACAAACTATTTCTAATTTATTTATACTGCCTACTTATAAAATCTGTTTGAGAAGGCCTAAAATAAAATACGCAAGTACAGTTAGGCAATAAAATAAAAATAGAAGATCAAAAGCATTTAGGGAAGTAGAAGAAAAAAAGTACAAAGCGTAGGGTATAATTTTATGTTCAAAGGTAGGAGAAATATGAATTAGAGTACATACTTTTTATTAACTGAAAAAAATGAAACCCACCCAATTTTCACACATGTTGTTTTCTCCACCACAAAATGAGAAAAAAAAAAGACTTCAATGCATGAGTCCTTTAGGAGGAATGCAAAGTGAAAGACTGGGCATTTCCTTCCACATACATTTTACGAAATAAAATAAATGATCTTTAACAAATGCATTTCATGCTCCCACTGCATCTTTACTGTGGGCATCATGACATTTAATGTCATTCACAGATGGTGACCTTCAGCAGACCTGGTCAGGCAGGTGACAGTCTAGCAATCTAACATGACATAGGTCCAATTGTTATCCCCAAATACTGCATTCCCATTAGTAAGGGAAAGTTTGGTCCCATGAGAATAAAATGTCATGTTGGAGGAACAATAATCACAAATAAATTGCTAATAATTATGGTAATGTTAATTATGATTATAGTGTCTCATTTTCGTAGCATGTTTAGATGTGAAAATCTTAGGAGAGATTTTTATACTAATCCTTCTGGTAAAGGTCGGCATAGACTACATTGTGCAAACACTGTAACAGCATCTGACCTTGTGTCCAAGTGGACTTGCATGAAGTGCTTATGCAGAACATACATAATTGTCTTGAAAGAATTTGACTCAAGAACAAAATTGATCAGATAATAACTTGTGTGAGTTGACACATTGTCTCTTCGGATGGCGAAAGGGTGTTGTCAGAGATTTGTACTTTGGACTCAGACTGACCTGTGCTCCAGCTCCACAACTTGTTGCTTTTGTGAACTTGGGTGATTATTTTCTAGTCTCAGCTTCCTAATCCAAAAGATGGGATAACAGGGGGCATATGAAAATTAAATGAGAGACTGTAAATAAGGTACTTGGCACATAACACTTAACAAGTGTTGCATACATGTTGCCTCATTTCAAACCTAGAGGGAGAATTGTATCCAGTATGGAGAGTGATTTTTAACCAATCATACTGACAGAGCAGAAATTCTCCAGAAGATTTGGCTTTACTTCTAACCACTCTAGTGAAAAATTATCTTACTGTCCACCGATACACAAAAAATCTGAAGTTTTTTTTTTTTTTTTTAGAGGAGTTTGTTTAATGGACTTTTCCCTCACTTGGCATAAAAATGAAATTCAAATTTGTTTTTTTTAATTTTTAAGTTGTTGTGGCTACATAAATTTTAATCCTTTATCTTATGATATCATGTCAAACACAAACATGGGCTTCATATTGGTATTTAGCAGAAAAACAACTAGAATTTTAAATTTTATTTAGAAAATACTTAGGAATATATTTAGAAATACAGTTACTACTTTTTTTTATGTTTAAATATACTTAGAAATGTCATCAATTTGAAAGTCATATATACATAAGAAATAGCTTTAAGTATTTTTAATAAAATGAGAAGAATAAAATAGAGGAATTTTGAATTAGTATTAATATGCAGATTCAAAGTATCATACTTAATTGAAAATGTCATTGCATTTGGTTAATTTATATATGATTCATACAGCTTTATATTCATCAAATATATAAACTCAGGCAATTTAGCTGAAAATTTTTCTGATTATGAATAATATAGATGTATTAGACAAAATTATTTATTTTGTAAATCAGTTTCTGTTTTGTAAATCAATGAAATGATTGTGGCCATAAAAAACACTCTTAGTAAGTTTAATAAAGAATAGTGAGGGGCACCTAGGTGGCTCTTCTATAAAACAACTGATCATGATCTCATGGTAGTTGAATTGAGCCCTGAGCTCTGTGTTGGACTCCAGGCTGAGTGTGGAGCCTGCTCAGGAATCCCGCTCTCTCCCCCACCACTCTCTCTCTCTCTCTCTAAAATAAATAAAATCCTAAAATGAGGAATGTTGAAAAAAATATGTAATAGAAATTCCATAAAACATAGGCAGAATCCATAAAAAATGAAGAATATTACTTAATGCTCAGTTATCTATGACATTGAAAAAGTTATGGAAGTTCAAGATACCTTTTTTCCTAAAAAGAATGAATCCCCAGGACTCTAGATAAAGGAAAGTGACAGGGGGCACCTGGGTGGCTCAGTGGGCCTCTGCCTTAGGCTCAGGTCATGATCCCAGGGTCCTGGGATCAAGCCCCACATCGGGCTCTCTGCTCAGTGGGGAGTCTGCTTCCTCCTCTCTCTCTCTGCCTGCCTCTCTGCCTACTTGTGATCTGTCTGTCAAATAAATAAATAAAAATTAAAAAAAAAAAAAAAGAAAAGAAAAGTGACAGGATATAGGCAGAATGACTTACCATCCAGATTTTCCCAAGCCCATGACTGGATTATCAAGTTCTTTACTATGATGAATCAGAAGTATTACTAACAGAAACCAAACTTTGTAAGATAAAAATTAGATTCTTTAATGTATTGAGTAGGAGCAAAAATTATGGGAATATCATGTATTTGAAAAATAAATCTTGCTTTATATAACGTGCTTTTTAAATTAAAAACCAAAATATATGGTTGAGGAAAAATACAGTGTCTTTCTATTATAATCAGTAAAATACTATTTGTACTATCAGGAAGATGTACAAAATTAAAACAAGTGCATTATGATCTAATACCTATTTACAGAATGAATTAAAAAACGCATTGTTCACTCATTTAGTATAAAAATCGGGAGCTCTGGTGCACAGGCAAAAATTCTGAGGAATTTTTTTTCCCTTTTTTCTCAAAGGAGAAATCCTAGTCATTTCTTAGGAAATGGCCATGAAATTATTATTCTAACTCCAAACGACTGGAAAGAAAAAATTAATAAAGCTTTTGTGTTTCAGTTTGAACTCAAATTGGAAAGAGTATTACTATTTGTAATTTGAATCATTAGTTAATAATAAATGTATAACCAAACAATTTCCCAGTGTTCAAGTGATATGCCCATGAGAACCATGATGTTTCACTATAAAATTTGACATTATATTTACAAGAAACCATGATGTTTCACTATAAAATTTGACATTATATTTACAAGAAACTCTGACCAGAGCTGTTAACATTATATCATTATATGTGACTTTATTCATCAAGAGAAATGAAAGGGGTACTACAACAAGTTCAGGACGATTAGCTGGCAGATTCAGATTTAAAGGGAATTGTGAAGAGTCAAAATGTGGTGTCTTCTCAGTAATGCTTCAACTTCAAATGAAATGCCAATATAAAATTAGCTTTTAGTGAACATTTCCTGAAGTAAAGATTAGGTTACTCTAAGAACATTTCTGAAAATAATTTAAAAATTTTTTTTAAAATAGAAGTTTGGGATATATGGCCATTTGGTTTCTAAATTTCAGGCATTGTAAATTAGTTGGAGGTGCAGCATTAAACATTGTCCTACTCAAAATCCTGCAGTGGTTCAGATATGAGAACAAGATGTTCTATAAAATCATAAATCAAGGAGAAGAATTCTCATATTCAGAAATGGGCTTGGAACCCATATTTGTAACTAAAAGGGTAACTTGATAGATTTCCATTCAAACAAGTGACTGTGTATTATTTAAAAATATCCTGTGTTCTGATCTAGGCTCTTTCACTTAAATGTCTGAGACTTTGTCATGTTTCATAACCTCTAGAACCTCTTTGCCCACAGAAACTAAGAAAATAAGCACCTCATAACCCTCTGTGGATGAAAAGCTACAAAAAGCATTAATTCTATAGCAACTTAACTCCCCTTTACTATGTGCTGGTTGTTTCCAAACCACACAATGTTTGTGTTTCTCTAGTTATGTTCTCATTGTTATTCCATTTTCTTCAACAGATAAAACTCCTGATGAAGATATTTCTCCCAAGCCCACAGTTTTTCTTCCTTCAGTTGCTGAAGTAGAAGTCCATAAGGCTGGAACATATCTTTGTCTTCTTGAGGATTTTTTCCCTGATGTTATCAAAGTAGATTGGCAAGAAAAGGATGACAAAACAATCCTGAAATCTCAGCAGGGAGACACCATGAAGACTAAGGACACATACGTGAAATTCAGCTGGCTGACTGTGAGTGGAGCATCAATGGATAAAGAACACAAATGTATCGTCAACCACGAAAGTGGAAAAAAAGTTGTTCAAGAGATTCTTTTTCCTTCAGTAAACAAAGGTATGTGCACATAAAAATGAATATAACCACACAGAACACTTTGTTTCAAAGGGAAAACCCTACCTTTTCTGTCAAGTATTTTTTTTTTAAAGATTTTATTTATTTATTTGACAGACGGAGATAACAAGTAGGCAGAGAGACAGGCAGAGACAGAGAGCAAGGGAAGCAGGCTCCCTGCTTAGCAGAGAGCCTGATGTGGGGCTCAATCCCAGGACCCTGGGATCATGACCTGAGCGTAAGGCAGAGGCTTTAACCCACTGAGCCACCTAGGTGCCCCTTTTCTGTCAAGTATTAATGAAAACAAATATACATAATATTTTCTCTAATGTTGTTTTCTTTAATGATGGCATAAATGTCCTGCTGTTTCCCAATGGAATTCAAATAGTATGGGCTTTGAAGGCACCCGGATACCTTAGTCAGTTGAGCATCTGACTCCTCATTTATTCAGCTCAGGTTATGATCTCATGCTCTTGACATCAAGACCGCCGTCGGGCTCCATGCTCAGCCCAGAGTCTGCTTGAGTTTCTTTCTGTCTGCCTCTTTTCCCCGTGTTCTGTCTTTCTCAAAATAAATAATGAATCTTTAAAAAAAAAAAAAAAAGTAATATGGCCCGTGGAAGAGAAAAAAAAAAAGAGAAAAAAAAGAAAGACAAACTCACTTAGCCTTTCTCACATCAGTTTCATCATCCAAAATATTATTGTCAAAGTGATATAGTTTCTACTTATTGTATGGATTAAATGAAACAATACATGTGAAAGCACCTAGCAACCTTGCACATAAGAAATGTTCAGAGAGGGGCGCCTGGGTGACTCTGTTGGTTAAACAACTGCCTTTGGCTCTGGTAATGATCCTGAAGTCCCAGGATCAAGTCCCACATGAGGCTCCCTACTCAGCAGGTAGTCAGCTTCTCCCTCTGACCCTACCCCCTTTCATGTTTTTTTCTCTCTCTCTCTCTTAAATATGTTTAAAAAAATAGCTTTAACCTCACTTTATTTTTTAATATAATTTTATTTTATTTTTTAAGTGTTCCAAGATTCATTATTTATGCACCACACTCACTGCTCCATGCAATACGTGCCCTCCTTAATACCCATTTAATACCCTTGATATCCTGGCTGACCCATCACCCACTCCCCTCCAAAACCCTCAGTTTCTTTCTAAGAGTCCACAGTATCTCATGATTCAATTTACCCCAATTCACATTTCCTTTCCTTCTCCGAATATTCTCCCTGTTATTCCTTATTCTCCACAATTAAGTGAAACCACATAATAATTGACTTTCTCTGCTTGGTTTATTTCACTCAGCATAATCTGCTCAAGTCCGGTCCTATGTTGATACAAAAGTTGGGTATTCATCCTTTTGATGACTGGGTAATATTACAGTTCAGTATATGGACCATATCTTATTTATCCATTCATCTGTTAAGGGCCTATTGGCTCTTTCCACAGTTTGGTGATAGTGGCCATTGCTGCTATGAATATCAGGCTACCTATGGCCCTTCTTTTCGTTACATCTGTATTTTCAGGGTAAATACCCAGTAGTGCAATTGCAGAATCATATGGTAGCTCTATTTTTGATTTCTTGTGGAATCTCCACACTGTTTTCCAAAGTGGCTGCACTAACTTGCATTCCCAACAACACTGAATGTTCCCCTTTATCTATATCCTCTCCAACACTTGTTGTTTCCTGTCCTGATAATTTTGACCATCCTAACTGGCATAAGCCAGTATCTCAATGTGGTTTTGATTTGAGTTTCCCTGATGGCTAATGATGATGAGCATTTTTCCCTGTGTCTGTTAGCCATTTGTATGTCCTCTTTGGAGAACTGTCTGTTCGTGTCTTCTGGACATTTTTTTACCTGATTATCTGTTTTTTGGGTGCTGAGTTTGAGGAGTTCTTTATAGATTTTGGATATCAGCCCTTTGTCTATAGCGTCATTTGCAATATCTTCTCCCATTCCGTGGGTTTCCTCATAGTTTTGTTGACTGTTTCCTTTGCTGTGCAGTAGATTTTTACCATGATGTAGTTCAAAAGTTCATTTTCGCTTTTGTTTCCTTTGCCTTTGGAGACATGTCTTGAAAGAAGTTGCTGTGGTGGATGTTGAAGAGGTTACTGCCTATGTTTTCCAGGATTTTGAGGGATTCCTGCCTCACATTGAGGTCTTTCATCCATTTCGAGTTTATCTTTTTGCATGGTATAAAAGAATGGTCGATTTCATTCTTCTATACATAGCTGTCCTATTTCCTCACCACCATTTATTGAAGAGATGGTCTTTTTTGCCCTGGATATTTTTTTTTTTTCCTGCTTTATAGAATATTAGTTGCCCATGAGTTGAGGATCCATATCAGCGCCCTCTATTCTGTTCCATTGATCTATGTTTCTGTTTTTGCGTCAGTATCATGCTGTCTTAGTGATCACCACTTTGTAATAAAGATTGAAATCAGGCAACATAATGCCCTGAGCTTGGTTTTTCCTTTTCAACATTTCCTTGGCAATACAGGGTCTTTTCTCATTCCAAACAAATTTTAAGACTGTTTGTCCCAGCACTTTGAAAAATGCCTGTAGAATTTTGATCGGGATGGCATTGAAAGTACAGATTGCTCTGGGCAGTAGAGACATTTTAACAATGTTTATTCTTCAATAAATGAACACGGAAGGTTTTCCCATCTTTTTGTGTCTTCTTCAATTTCTTTCATGAGTGTTCTCTAGTCCTTCCAGTACAGATCCTTCACCTCTTCGGTTAAGTTTGTTCCCAGGTATCTTGTGGTGCTCGGTGCTCTAGTAAATGGAATCGATTCCCTAATTTCCCTTTCTATATTTTCATTGTTCATGTTTAAGAAAGAACTGATTTCTGTTCCTTGATTTTGTATCCTGCCACATTACTGAATTGCTGTATGAGTTCTAGTAATTTGGGTGTGGAGTATTTTGGGTTTCCCATATAAAGTATCATGTCATCTGCAAAGAGAGAGAGTTTGACTTCTTTGCCAATTTGAATACATTTGATTTCTTTTTGTCATCTGATTGCTGTTGCTAGGATTTCTCCTATGATGTTGAACAACAGTGGCAAGAGTGGGCATCCTTGTCATCTTTCTGATCTCATTGAGAAGGCTGTCAGGTTTTTCCATAGGAGAATGATATTCCCTGTGGGTTTTTCATAGACAGATTTTATGAAGTTGAGGAATGTTCCCTCTATTTCTATACTCTGAAGAGTTTTAATCACAGAAGGATGCTATATTTTGTCAAATGCTTTTTCTGCATCAATTGAGAAGACCATGTGTTTCTTCTCTCTTCTCTTATTGATTTGTTCTGTCACATTGATTGATTTGCAAATGTTGAACCAACCTTGCATCCCAGGGGTAAATCCCACCTGGGCATGATGGATAATCTCTTTAATGTACTGTTGGATCCTATTTGCTAGGATCTCATTGAGAATCTTGGAGTCCATTCGTCAGGGATATTGGTCTAAAATTCTCCTTTTTGTTGGGAGCTTTACCTGGTTTGGGGATTAGGGTAATCCTGCCTTCATAGAAAGAGTCTGGAAGTTTTCCTTCTGTTTCTATTTCTTGAAAGAATGTCAGGAGAATAGGTATTATCTCTTCCTTGAATGTTTAATAGAAGTCTCCAGGGAATCTGTCAGTTCTGGACTCATTTTTGGGGAGGTTCTTGATCACTGCTTCAATCTTGTTACTAGATATTGGCAATTTCTTCCTGTTTCAGTCTTCGAATATAGGTCTCTAGGAATGCATGCATTTCTATGTTGCTTAAATTATTGGCATACAGTTGTTGATAACAATTTCTGATGATTATTTCTATTTCCTTGGTGTTAGTCATGATCTCTCCCATTTCAGTTATAACTTTGCTCATTTGAGTCCTCTCTCTTTTCTTTTGAACTAGTCTGGTCAGTGGTTTATTGACCTTATTAATTGTTTCAAAGAACCAGCCTCTATTTTGTTGATGTATTCTACTGTATCTCTAGATTCTAATACATTGATCTCTACTCTAATCTTAATTATTTTCCTTCTCGTTTGTGGGATTGGCTTAGTTGGTTTTTGATTCCTCATTCTTTAAGGTGTAACGAGTGTTTGTGTAATTGGGAATTTTTAATTTTTTTTTGACTGAGGCTTGGATGAATATATATTTTCCCCTTAGGACTGCTTTTGCCATATCCTGTAGGTTTTAGACTGATGAGTCTTCATTCTCATTGGTTTACTTGAATTGTTTAAGTTCTTTTTTGATTTTCTGGTTGATCCAAACATTTTTGAACAGGATGGTCTTTAGCTTCCAAGTGTTTGAATTCCTTCCAAACTTTTTCTTGTGGTTGAGCTCCAATGTCAAAGCATTGTGGTCTAAGAATAATCTTAGTCTTTTGGTATTGGTTCAGCACTGATTTGCCACCCAGTATGTGGTCTAAACTGGAGAAAGTACCATGTGTGCACAAGAAGAATAAGTATTCTATTGTTTTAGGGTGGAATGTTTTGTATATATCTATAAGGTCCATCTGATCCAATATGTCATTCAAAGATCTTGTTTCTTTGTTGTTTTTCTGCTTAGATGACCTCTCTGTTGCTGCTGGTGATGTGTTAAGATCCCCTACAATTGATGTATTCCTATCAACATGACTATTTTGATTAAGCGCTGGCTTATGTAGTTGACTGCTCCAATGCTAGGGGCTTAAACACTTGACAATTGTTAGATCTTTATGATGGACAGACCCTTTAAGAATAATGTAGTGTCCTTTTGTATCTCTGAATATAGTCTTTAGCTTAAAATCTAATTTATTTTATATAAGAAGCACTACCCCAGCTTTCTTTTGAGGCCTGTCACTTTCAGTCTGGGTTTATTTTTAGGTTCCAAATATGTCTCTTATAGACAGCATATGGGTGGGTCCTGTTGTTTTATCCAGTTTACAACCCTGCACCATTTTATGGGTACATTTAGGCCATTCACATTGAGAGCGATTATTGAAAGATAAATCTTTATTTTCATGATGTTGCCTGTGAAGTCCTTGTTTCTATAGATTGTCTCTGTAAATTTCTGTTCTATGTTACTCTTGGGTTCTTTCTTCTTTTATAGAATTCTCCTTAATATTTTTTTGTAGGTCCAGCTTTATGGTCACATATTCTTTTAAATCTTGCCGTTCTTGGAAGCTCTTTATCTCTCCATCCATTCTGAATGTAGCCTTGCTGGATAAAGTATAATTGGCTGCATGTTCTTCTCATTTAGTGCCCTGAATATGTCCTGCTAGCCCTTTCTGGCTTGCCAGGTTTCTGTGGACTAGGTCTGACATTATTCTGATGGTCCTTCCTCTGTACATAAGGAATCTCTCTAACACATCCTCTCTGATTTTATGAACCATGATTTTCACAATTAATTGTCCAGATATCACTCTAGATGCATTAATTTTGCAGGGGTGTCCTCTCTGCCTCCAGAAAATGAACACTTGTTCTATCTCCCAGATTAGGAAAATTGTCATCCAGGATTTTATTCAACTATATCTTTAATCCTCTCTCTCTCCACCCCCTCAGGAATCCCAGTAATGCTGACATTGGAATATTTTATGGCATCATTTATTTCCCTAATTCTGTTTTCATGGCTTTTAATCTGTTTGTTCTAGGTCTCCTCCTGATACTCCTTTTCTATCAGCTTGTCTTCCAGATCATTAATTCGATCTTCTATGTAATTTACCCTAGCTGTTAGAGTATTGAGATTAGATTGAATTTCATTGATAGCATTTTTAAGTTCTGCTGGATCAACTCTTACTTCTGTCCTACCGATTCTGTTTTGCCACTATGGTATTCTCCAACCTAGCTATTGTCTGGATAATTGCTACCCTGTGTTCTATTTCCAACATATTGTTTATGTCCACATCCAATAGTTTTGTGGCAGAGGTCACAGTCTCTGAATTTCTCCTCTCTTTGCTGTTCCTCCTCCTAGTCATTTTGGTAAGAGATGTTTGAAGGGATACATACTGGATACATCAAACACAATCCAGCCAAGGTGCACCTTACCAAGTTTTGGAGCAATCAGCAATCCCCACCAAAAAGAAAGAAAAAAGAAAAAAAGAGAGAGAAAAGGAGAAATAAGGGGAAAAAACAGCAAAAATGAGCCCCAAATGTAAGATTTATAAGGTACATAAACAAAAAAAAACAACAAGAAAACCAAGAAAAGAAAAGAAAAAAACAAAATAAAACAAAACAGCCAAAATGAACTCCAAGAATAAGATTTATATAGTACATAAACAGAAACAAATATGCATAAACACTGACAGAATAAGATGGAAATGTGTTTATAACCCATGATGTGGGCGAGGAAGGTTATTTCAGTTCATCCTGAGTGTATCTTGTTATGTTTGTTAAAGGACTCAACTTTCCAGAGATCCAGGGAAATTAAAAGTATTTTATATATAGGGGTAGTATTGAATAGGGGAAAAAAAGACTACCTTGAAGCTTATATCTATATCTATCTATATCTATATCTATATCTATATCTATCTATATTTATATATTAAAAAAAGAAACACAGGTATATGTATGAAAAAAGTTCAAGTTAAAAATGTTATTATGTATTATTGTTGATGTGTTTCTTTGATTTTGTTATTAATTGGTTTATATAGTTGGCTGCTCCCACGTTGGGGGCATAGATATTTAAAATTGTTAAATCTTCTTGTTGGACAGACCCTTTGAGTATGATATAGTGTCCTTCCTCATCTCTTATTATAGTCTTTGGCTTAAAATCTAATTGATCTGATATAAGGATTGCCACTCCTGCTTTCTTCTGATGTCCATTAGCATGGTAAATTCTTTTCCACCCCCTCACTTTAAATCTGGAGGTGTCTTGGGGATTAAAATGTGTTTCTTGGAGGCAACATATAGATGGGTTTTGTTTTTTTATCCATTCTGATACCCTGTGTCTTTTGACAGGGGCATTTAGCCCATTAACATTCAGGGTAACTATTGAGAGATATGAATTTAGTGCCATTGTATTGCCTGTAAGGTGACTGTTACTGTATATGGTCTCTGTTCCTTTCTGATCTACCACTTGTAGGCTCTCTCTTTGCTTAGAGGACCCCTTTCAATATTTCCTGTAGAGCTGGTTTGGTATTTGCAAATTCTTTCAGTTTTTGTTTGTCCTGGAAGCTTTTAATCTCTCCTTCTATTTTCAATGATAGCCTAGCTGGATATAGTATTCTTGGCTGCATGTTTTTCTCGTTTAGTGCTCTGAAAATATCATGCCAGCTCTTTCTGGCCTGCCAGGTCTCTGTGGATAAGTCAGCTGCCAATCTAATATTTTTACCATTGTATGTTACAGACTTCTTTTCCCGGGCTGCTTTCAGGATTTTCTCTTTGTCATTGAGACTTGTAAATTTTACTATTAGGTGACGGGGTGTGGGCCTATTCTTATTGATTTTGAGGGGCATTCTCTGAACCTCCTGAATTTTGATGCTCGTTCCCTTTGCCATATTGGGGAAATTCTCCCCAATAATTCTCTCCAGTATACCTTCTGCTCCCCTCTCACTTTCTTCTTCTTCTGGAATCCCAATTATTCTAATGTTGTTTCGTCTTATGGTGTCACTTATCTCTCGAATTCTCCCCTCGTGGTCCAGTAGCTGTTTGTCCCTCTTTTGCTCAGCTTCTTTATTCTCTGTCATTTGGTCTTCTATATCACTAATTCTTTCTTCTGCCTCATTTATCCTAGCAGTTAGAGCCTCCATTTTTGATTGCACCTCATTAATAGCTTTTTTGATTTCACCTTGGTTAGATTTTAGTTCTTTTATTTCTCCAGAAAGGGCTTTTATATCTCTCGAGAGGGTTTCTCTAATATCTTCCATGCCTTTTTCGAGCCCGGCTAGAACCTTGAGAATTGTCATTCTGAACTCTAGATCTGAGATATTACCGATGTCTGTATTGATTAGGTCCCTAGCCTTCGGTACTGCCTCTTGTTCTTTTTTTTGTGTTGAATTTTTACGTCTTGTCATTTTGTCCAGATAAGAGTAAATGAAGGGGCAAGTAAAATACTAAAAGGGTGGCAACAACCCCAGGAAAATATGCTTTAACCAAATTAGAAGAGATCCAAAATCGTGACTGGGGAGAAAGGGGATAAAAAGAGGTTCAAAAAGGAAGAAAGAAAAAAAAAAAACAAAAAGAAAAGAAAAAGAAAAAAAAAAGAAAAGAAAAGAATTTTTTAAAAAAGAAAACACCTAAGAAAGATGTAAAAAAATATATACATATATTAGATAAACTAGTAAAAAATCGTTAAAAAAGAAAAAGGTAACAGTTAAAAAAAAAATTTTACCCGAAGGCGAGGAAAAAAAAAAAATGAAAAAGAAAAAATTAAATTAACTGCAAGACTAAAAAAAATCACAGGAAAAAAGCCATGAGTTCCGTGCTTGGCTTTCTCCTCCTCTGGAATTCTGCTGCTCTCCTTGGTATTGAAACCGCACTCCTTGGTAGGTGAACTTGGTCTTGGCTGGATTTCTTGTTGATCTTCTGGGGGAGGGGCCTTTTGTAGTGATTCTCAAGTGTCTTTGCCCCAGGCGGAATTACACCGCCCTTACCCGGGGCCGGGGTGAGTAATCCGCTCGGGTTTGCTTTCAGGAGCTTTTGTTCCCTGAGCGCTTTCCGTAGAGTTCCAGAGGATGGGAATACAAATGGCGGCCTCCTGGTCTCCGGCCCGGAGGAGCCGAGAGCCCAGTGCCGCACTCCTCAGTGCGCCCTCAGAGAACAGCGCCCAGTTACTCCCGTCTGCCTGACCTCCGGCCGCGCTCCGAGCTCACCGAGCCTGCGACCGGTTCAAGGTAACACGGAGCTGCGAGCTTACTGTCAGCTCTGTCTCTGTAGCCGGCTTTCCCGTTCCAATACCCGCAAGCTCTGCGACACTCAGACACCCCCGATCCTTCTGTGACCCTGCGGGACCTGAGGCCACGCTGACCCCGCGTGGGCTTCGCCCCGGTTTAGCCTCTGGAGCGATGTCCCTCAGCGGAACAGACTTTTAAAAGTCCTGATTTTGTGCGCGGTTGCTCCGCCGCTTGCCGGGAGCCGGCCCCTCCCCCCGGGGTCTATCTTCCCGTCGCTTTGGATTCACTTCTCCGCCGGTCCTACCTTTCAGAAAGTGGTTGTTTTTCTGTTTCCAGAATTGCTGTTCTTCTTCTCTTCGATCTGCCGATGGATTTTCAGGTGTTTGCAATCTTTCGATAAGCTATCTAGCTGATCTCCGGCTAGCTGAAGCAGTCTCAGCTTGCTACTTCTCCGCCATCTTGAATAGTAGGGGACTTTAACACTCCCCTCACTGAAATGGACAGGTCATCCAAGCAAAAGCTCAGCAAGGAAATAAAGGCCTTAAATGACACACTGGACCAGATGGACATCACAGATATATTCAGAATATTTCATCCCAAAGCAACAGAATACACATTCTTCTCTAGTGCACATGGAACATTCTCCAGAATAGATCACATCCTCGGTCCTAAATCAGGACTCAACCGGTATCAAAAGATTCGCATCATTCCCTGCATATTTTCAGACCACAATGCTCTAAAGCTAGAACTCAACCACAAAAGGAAGTTTGGAAAGAACCCAACTTCATGGAGACTGAACAGTATCCTTCTAAAGAATGAATGGGTCAACCGGGAAATTAAAGAAGAATTGAAAAAAATCATGGAAACAAATGATAATGAAAATACAGCGGTTCAAAATCTGTGGGACACAACAAAGGCAGTCCTGAGAGGAAAATATATAGCGGTACAAGCCTTTCTCAAGAAACAAGAAAGGTCTCAGGTACACAACCTAAACCTACACCTAAAGGAGCTGGAGAAAGAACAAGAAAGAAACCCTAAGCCCAGCAGGAGAAGAGAAATCATAAAGATCAGAGCAGAAATCAATGAAATAGAAACCAAAAAAACAATAGAACAAATCAACGAAACTAGGAGCTGGTTCTTTGAAAGAATTAATAAAATTGATAAACCCCTGGCTCGACTTATCAAAAAGAAAAGAGAAAGGACCCAAATAAATAAAATCATGAATGAAAGAGGAGAGATCACAACTAACACCAAAGAAATACAAACTATTATAAGAACATACTATGAGCAACTCTACGGCAATAAATTTGACAATCTGGAAGAAATGGATGCATTCCTAGAAACATATAAACTACCACAACTGAACCAGGAAGAAATAGAAAGCCTGAACAGACCCATAACCAGTAAGGAGATTGAAACAGTCATTAAAAATCTCCAAACAAACAAAAGCCCAGGGCCAGACGGCTTCCCGGGGGAATTCTACCGAACATTTAAAAAAGAACTAATTCCTATTCTCCTGAAACTGTTCCAAAAAATAGAAATGGAAGGAAAACTTCCAAACTCATTTTATGAGGCCAGCATCACCTTGATCCCAAAACCAGACAAGGATCCCACCAAAAAAGAGAGCTATAGACCGATATCCTTGATGAACACAGATGCGAAAATACTCAACAAAATACTAGCCAATAGGATTCAACAGTACATTAAAAAGATTATTCACCACGACCAAGTGGGATTTATTCCAGGGCTGCAAGGTTGGTTCAACATCCGCAAATCAGTCAATGTGATACAACACATCAATAAAAGAAAGAACAAGAACCATATGATACTCTCAATAGATGCTGAAAAAGCATTTGACAAAGTACAACATCCCTTCCTGATCAAAACTCTTCAAAGTGTAGGGATAGAGGGCACATACCTCAATATCATCAAAGCCATCTATGAAAAACCCACCGCAAATATCATTCTCAATGGAGAAAAATTGAAAGCTTTTCCCCTAAGGTCAGGAACACGGCAGGGATGTCCATTATCACCACTGCTATTCAACATCGTACTAGAGGTCCTAGCCTCAGCAATCAGACAACAAAAGGAAATTAAAGGCATCCAAATCGGCAAAGAAGAAGTCAAATTATCACTCTTCGCAGATGATATGATACTATATGTGGAAAACCCAAAAGACTCCACTCCAAAACTGCTAGAACTTATACAGGAATTCAGTAAAGTGTCAGGATATAAAATCAATGCACAGAAATCAGTTGCATTTCTCTACACCAACAGCAAGACAGAAGAAAGAGATATTAAGGAGTCAATCCCATTTACAATTGCATCCAAAACCATAAGATACCTAGGAATAAACCTAACCAAAGAGACACAGAATCTATACTCAGAAAACTATAAAGTACTCATGAAGGAAATTGAGGAAGACACAAAGAAATGGAAAAATGTTCCATGCTCCTGGATTGGAAGAATAAATATTGTGAAAATGTCTATGCTACCTAAAGCAATCTACACCTTTAATGCAATTCCTATCAAAGTACCATCCATCTTTTTCAAAGGAATGGAACAAATAATGCTAAAATTTATATGGAACCAGAAAAGACCTCGAATAGCCAAAGGGATATTGAAAAAGAAAGCCAACGTTGGTGGCATCACAATTCCGGACTTCAGGCTCTATTACAAAGCTGTCATCATCAAGACAGCATGGTACTGGCACAAAAACAGACACATAGATCAATGGAACAGAATAGAGAGCCCAGAAATAGACCCTCAAATCTATGGTCAACTAATCTTCGACAAAGCAGGAAAGAATGTCCAATGGAAAAAAGACAGCCTCTTCAATAAATGGTGCTTGGAAAATTAGACAGCCACATGCAGAAAAATGAAATTGGACCATTTCCTTACACCACACACAACAATAGACTCAAAATGGATGAAGGACCTCAATGTACGAAAGGAATCCATCAAAATCCTTGAGGAGAACACGGGCAGCAACCTCTTCGACCTCTGCCGCAGCAACATCTTCCTAGGAACAACGCAAAAGGCAAGGGAAGCAAGGGAAAAAAAGAACTACTGGGATTTCATCAAGATCAAAAGCTTTTGCACAGCAAAGGAAACAGTTAACAAAATCAAAAGACAATTGACAGAATGGGAGAAGATATTTGCAAATGACATATCAGATAAAGGACTAGTGTCCAGAATCTATAAAGAACTTAGCAAACTCAACACCCAAAGAACAAATAATCCAATCAAGAAATGGGCAGAAGACATGAACAGACATTTCTGCAAAGAAGATATCCAGATGGCCAACAGACACATGAAAAAGTGCTCCATATCAGTCGGCATCAGGGAAATACAAATCAAAACCACAATGAGATATCACCTCACACCAGTCAGAATGGCTAAAATCAACAAGTCAGGAAATGACAGATGCTGGCGAGGATGCGGAGAAAGGGGAACCCTCCTACACTGTTGGTGGGAATGCAAGCTGGTGCAGCCACTCTGGAAAACAGCATGGAGGTTCCTCAAAATGTTGAAAATAGAACTGCCCTATGACCCAGCAATGGCACTACTGGGTATTTACCCTAAAGATACAAATGTAGTGATCCAAAGGGACACATGCACCCGAATGTTTATAGCAGCAATGTCCACAATAGCCAAACTATGGAAAGAACCTAGATGTCCATCAACAGATGAATGGATCAAGAAGATGTGGTATATATACACAATGGAATACTATGCAGCCATCAAAAGAAATGAAATCTTGCCATTTGCAACAACATGGATGGAACTAGAGCGTATCATGCTCAGCGAAATAAGTCAAGCAGAGAAAGACAACTATCATATGATCTCCCTGATATGAGGAAGTGGTGATGCAACATGGAGGCTTAAGTGGGTAGAAGAAGAATAAATGAAACAAGATGGGATTGGGAGGGAGACAAACCATAAGTGACTCTTAATCTCACAAAACAAACTGAGGGTTGCTGCGGGGAGGGGGTTTGGGAGAAGGGGGTGGGATTATGGACATTGGGGAGGGTATGTGATTTGGTGAGTGCTGTGAAGTGTGTAAACCTGGTGATTCACAGACCTGTACCCCTGGGGATAAAAATATATGTTTATAAAAAATTAAAAATTAAAAAAAAATGTTATTATGTAATGTGTTGTAATAAACATCTAGTTGTAGTGCTAAGTAAGTTTTAAAAAATAACAGAATAAGAATGAGAACAAATCAGTTTAAATATTGTGTTCATGAAATATACACTTTTGGAGGCAATAATGGGAGCTTAAAATATTGTTTTCCCCCTATTGTTAGGGTTTTCCAGTTTTATGGAGATCCTGTGGTTATTGTCCTCTTGTTCTTTTCAGTTTGTCTTCTGGGGGCAGGGCCTATGCATTGTTCTTCAGTCAGTCTTGTGTGGGCAGAGTTGCCCTGCCACCTATCAAGGGGCTGGGCTCTGCGGAAACCTGCTGTTCAGGCTTTGGTTCTCTGGAGGCTTTTGTTCTTTCATGGCTTTTGGTGGCTTTTTGGAGGGTTAGTGCAAAGTAAACTGTCCACACTCAGACCTCCGCCTCAGAGAGAAGCCTCTGTCTACTCCTCTCTGGATTGTTCAGAGTACACAGACTTCCCCTCTGCAAACTCCATTGAACACTGCAAACTGCCACAGCATTGCCTGTTCCCACCCACCACCTCAGTGGTTGTCCTGAGGACCACACTTGTCTCTACACCGCCGTGCCCTAAAACAGTGAGCAATATTTGTTCAGGCCAGCCTGATTCTGGTGACTGTTGTCGCTGACTGTCTGGAGTCCACACCCATCCTGAGTGCACTCAAACCCAGTGGCAGTGCAGGTCATGGAAGGCTGTCAGCCCAGGGACTTCAGGCAAGAGCTTGTATTAGGCTCTCTCAGATTGGGCTGGGGTGTACCCAACCCCAGTGGTGGTGCAAGCATTGGGAAGTTGCAGGCTCAGGGACCACTGGCAGGAGCCCCTGTCGGGCGCTCTCAGGCTTGAGTGGGCACAAGCTGTGACCATCCTCGAACCATGGGCTTAGGTACAAGCCTGTGGCCGAGCAATTCTACCAATTTTTCCTCAAGACCTTTTGTTCTTTTTTTGTACTTTTTACCAGACTCCAAGTTAATGCTGGTCTGTGAGCACAGGACACTTTCATATTGTTGTATTACTTCCCAATGTCTCCCTTCTGATGGCTCCCTCTCCTTCTGTTTATCCTCTGATATCAGTCCAAACACTCCCACTCTGCTTTACCCCTCCACTGATAATCTTCTGCCCCCACAGAAATCCAGAAGTATATAATCTTACATTTCAGGCCGATTTCATGGTGTTCAGATTGTTCTAGTAGATATTTAGCTCACTTTAGGGGACTGGTTGAAACAGGGTCTCTTACTTCTCTGCCATCTCGCCAGAGTGCCCTCCCCCTTTTTAAATGTAATGTTCAGAGGGTCCACTTTTCATGATTTTACTTGATCAGGAAAGAAGAACAATTATATATCTTTCAAGAATATTCTTCTTGGCATTACAGTCCTTCTCACTTTAACCTTGCTCAACTCAAAGTATGACTCATTAACAATGAGTTACAGGGCACAAAATGGTGTTCATTTGATGGAGCCGAATCACAACTCAACTTAAAATAGTAATTTGGCTACTGAGGTTTTAGTATGATCTTGAGGTTTTCAGATTTGAATTTTATATACCAGAAAAAGGTGAAGTGCCATTAGTAAAGATTGGGTGAGGCTCATATGTATAAAGTTTCTTTCATTCTACAAAATGAATACATTTCTTTCCATTAGTAAAGCTGTTCATCAAACATTATGGCTGTCCTAGTGAATTCCAGGTTGGAAGGGATGCAAGATGAACTACTATCCCAATGAGGATCATTACCGTAATGCAAATAGACTTTTCCTAATCACTGAGGGTCCCTTATGATTCAGGTATGATTCAGTCATGGTGTCCCAATGTTGACCCATTGGTGTAGACACCAGTTTAGACATTGTGGGCAGCCAACTGAAAGTGTCCTAGCCCATGGTGATCCAGTAACTCAGTAGATTCAGTAACGTCCTGGAATAAACATCACAGACCAAGGCTACAGAAGGCTCCTAAGAAGTAGCCAGTTTATACTTTTCTCTGTGATTCACAAGCAATTTTTAAGCAGTGGGAAACAAACATGTAAGAAGAACTGTGAAGAGCTTTCTATATACAAGTTTAAATTTCTGAAGTAAATTTTTGTCTTCTTGGAACGTTGGGGGAAAAAAAACCCCACATGCCTAAAATGGTAACACTCAGTTTAAGGCTCCAAGTCACTAAACCAAGACTTAATACCTAACCCAAGTACAATTTCAACCCTCCAGAAGAGTAACATTTACCCAGTCAACATGGGCATTTCCTGATCAGCCCCAGAAAGATTCCTGATGGATTCCCCTCTTTCTCTTTAGGAAGATGACCTTGCCTAAAACAATGGATTCTTTGCTAAGAATTTTCTTTTTCTGCTCCCTCGCTGTTGTTAAAAAGGTTTCCTTTCCTCTAACCCTTTTGAGTTCCACTCTACTCCTAGACGGGATGCTGAGTGATTCATTAATACATTAATTAATAACGCTATTAGATTTTTAACATTTACTTAGTTCCAATTTTTGTTCGTTAACAGGTTTTATGGCTGTGACAGAATCTGAAATGGACTCCCAGGGACATTCAGTAACAAAGGAAAACACAGAGGTGGTGACCGTTAGTCCTTTGAATTCAGGATATTTCTCACCTGATCCAATGGCTGTGGGTGAGTTCTTGGCTCATGCTTGACTCTCTTTTTGTTTAAACTCCTACTGTAATTGATTTTGCTTTACAGGGCAGGCCAGCTTGGGCTGGCAGAGTGTTATGCTAGTGTTAAGTCGAGGTAGCATGTTTTTTTTGGTTTTTTTTTTCAGCTCTGTTGAGCTAGTATATTTGCCCAGAAGCCAACTGACCTGGCACACAACCAAGCCCCTAAACGTTTAGACCGAGTTCCCCGGGTGGAACCCTCAGGAATTGTCCAGGAGAATTGGTGTTGCACAAGAGTATTCTTTGGCCAGAACTCAGTTACATCTCTTACTGGCCATACACTAATGTGTGCATAATTTTTAGTCTTTTTTGTAGACCATGAGTTGTGGGGCGGAAGGAGAGGGAAAAGCAGACTTCCCACTAAACAGGGAGCCTCCAATGGGGCTTAATCCCATTACCCCAGGATCAGGACATGAGCTGAATGCAGATGCTTAACAGACTCAGCCACCCAGGTGAGCCCAAATTGCAAATCTAAAAGTCCTTTTGTGTTTTAAGGAATTGGCTTGGTAACCACCAGGTTGGAGACTTCAAAAGTACAAAACACCATTGTCTGACCAGTCAGCTCCATAATTCTGGAAAAATTGCTTGCTTTCTGGAGGCTTCATGCCTCTTCCCTCTGGGTTCTTTGAACACCTGCAGCTGGACTTCATTCCACTGCCAGTTGGTACATGTTGTCAATATGCCCTTGTCATTGTTTATATGTTTTCTGGGTGAGGTAAAGCCTTTCCCTGTCAAGAGGCTGATGTCCTCATTGTTGCAAAGACATTCTTAAAAATGGGTTTCCTCTTTGGGTACACCTTCTGTGATCTCCAGTGACTAGGGCACATAATTCACAGGGAAAATCACAAGAGCCTTTAGGAAAACCTTGCAAACTTCCTGGAATTGTCTCAGTGTACAAACTTCTGCTGATCCTTTGGATGTGAGTCCTCATTGTCTGATGCTCAAGCCTGTAATCATCAGGTTACAGAAACCTTCTCAAAGCACAATTAAAGGGTCCTCTCAGTCACAGGGTGCAGCCTGGTGATTAGGTATTTAAGACATAATATCAGAGGAAGATAGCCCTGGACATTTCCAATAGAAGAGGGACATTACTAAGTGTTCCTGCTATAAAACTAATCGTTGAACCTTGTACACATTCCACAGCTACAGAAGTCTCCACCTGACCCCTAGTCCTGCCCAGACACTGGAGTTTCTGAATCAAATTGAGGGACAGAGAAGTAGCTGACATCCAAATAGACTGCTTTCATCTGGACAGGGGTTCCAAGCTTCATACTTTAGATATAACATCCTTTCTCCCTCTTTTCTTTTCCTTTACTCTGTCAATGGCCTGATTCTCCCAGGTCAATGCCAAGAGGCCTAATCTCTAGAATCAGAGTTACCTAGCAGAAAATATAACCCTAAAAAAATCCTAATTTTTCTCAAGGTCATAAGACATCTTATTGGTTGATTACCATAAAGTTCTATTGGAAGTTAGTTAGGAATTACCAAGACACCACCGGGATTCACTCCTTTGGCTGGTCCTACTTCTTCAGTGAGGGATAATTATAAAGAAGTACAATCAAGATCTTTCCCTTCATTCTTGAAGTTGTTGCAGATGCTCTCCTAAAGCAAAGAGTAGCCTCCCCCAAAAAACAAAAAACAAACAAACAAACAAGTAAAACTCTTTGACTCTGACTAAAGCAGTTCTTGAAAGTAAAATAGCCCTTGATTATGACTCCGCTGAGCAATCTGGATCTTTGCTGTAGGCAACACCATGTTCCATACCAAGTTGAACACTATTGGGAAAATTAAAACCCAATAACATCAGATCATTGTGCAAGCCATGTGGCTTAAAAGTCACTCTTTAATGGTGTCTTTCTTACTTATTTGATTTTAATTGCTTCAAGTCTTGGGGACTATGACAAACATGAGGAATTATCCTGTTTAGAGGCATCATAATAATCTGCCTGGTGTGCTATGTCCTCTCAAAAGCTTTACATGCAAATACAAAGCCAGTAATCTCCAAGCAAATGATCTAAGACTGGAACATTACAACGAATGAAGAGAATGACCAACTCAAAAATTGTAAAGCTGAAGTTGAAACCTGTGACTATCACAAGGGTTAAGAAAAAGGTTATCACCCAGAGGAACAACAATTACTGTGAGAAGGTCAGAGCAGTTGCTGAGAGTAGTGTTAATGCCTTCAATTTAGAACCCATCTCTCCATTCATCTGAGAGTCTGAACAAAAGGCAGAGTTGTTATAAAGGAAAACCACAGGTTCAACATGTACTCAGTTAGCTTAAGGCCACAAGTTATTAAGTCTTCATACCTACCCAACTGCCGAGTCAACACCCAGAAATGTAATCTTTAATGAGTGGACATGGGAACTTCCTGGTCAGCACTAGGCAGTTTACTGATGGTCCCCCTCCATTCCCCATAAGAGGATGACCTTGCCTCAGCCAGTGGTTTCCTTGCTGATAATTTCATTCTCACTCCCTATCTTGAAAAACCTCTTTCCTATTGGCCTTTGAAGCTCCTCTCTACTTCCTGGATAGGATGATGCCTGACTCATGAATAGGCTTATAAATACAGCCAATTAAATCTTTAAAATTACCCAGTTTTGAATTTTCGGTATTTCCCAGATTCCTGGTTGCTTCAAGTCTTGGGGACTTTGAGACAATATTCACATTAAACATTTACTTTTACCTGACCTATGATGAAGATCAAATGAAATTATGCCAGTGAAAATGCTTGTTGAAAACACAACATGGGAGAATTTATTACTATATTCATTGTATTTATTTATATATTTTCCTAAAATTTACTTAAATAAGATTATAAGTCAGCCCTAATGTTTTAATTTCTATAACTGACAGGAAGCAAATGAGCAAGGCATAAATTTAATGTAGCCCCTTGGCTGAAGTATCCTGTTAGGTTTTGATTTCTCTAGTGTGCAGAGAAAAGTAAAAAGTATAGTAAGTTTCATGGTGAGAATTATGGTAAGGGAGAAGTTCCTGTGTATATGACGTATTTTACTTAGCATTTCTGAAAGGAATGTCTCCAAGTTCTCATAGCAAGAAAGCTAAAAAAGACATTTCTGTTAATGCAATTCAATAGCAGATTTCTAATTTTGGTTCACAGAATTTTCTTTTTTTTTTTTTTCAGGATTTTATTTATTTATTTGAGAGAGAGAGAGGAGCAGATTCCCTGCTGAGCAGGGAGCCTGATATGGTATTAGATCCCGGGACCCAGATATCATGACCTGAGGCAATGGCAGATGTACAACTGACTGAGCCACCCAGGCATCCCTGTTTTTGTTTTTGATAAAAACTTATATATATGTATATAGATACATGAAAGCACAGAATGATGAAGTGATTCTCAAGAGAAAAAACTCATCTTGTCCTCATTTTTGACAAGTCTTGAGAAAGAGCACCTAGATCCCATGTACAGGTTTTATACGAAACTTGTTACTGTACTGTCTTTATGTCAAACAATACATGATGATAAGAGATTTTCATTTATCTTTTCTAAAGTTTTATTTTACTCTCAGTTAGTAAACATACAGTGTTATATTAATTTCAGATATAAATATGATCAATAAAGTCACTGTATAGAAAAAAAGGAGATCTTTAAGCCACTGTAAAGTAAGTTCTTGAGGATATTTTAACATCTAACAATTCTAGTAATTATTTATAGTTGTATATAGTATTTTATATACTGTATATCATATATAGTAATTATATATAATATGATCATCTAACAATTATAGTAATTATAATTAACATAATTATAGTAACATTTTCCTTTCTGGGATATATTCAAATGTTATATCTCAAACCTATTTCTTCAAAAGCCCACCAAAATAAGATTGTGCGGAGTACATACAATTGCACACCATAACCATGTCTCTGTGGACAAAGTTAAATAGATCAGAAAAAGGATAAAACAAAAGAGCGTTGCAACTCTCTCTTCCTGTACCCTGTGGTCAATGATCATTTTACTGAATTTTGTCTTAGTATGTATGTTGGGTGCTTTTGTGTTTTGTTTTGTCTTTGTTTTGTATTTACACTATAGGTAAATACAACTCCTTTTTTGTGTGTGGTCAGATGGCTCTAAATGTGACACGGGGGCTCAGTTGGTAAAGCACCTGCCCTTGGCTCAGGTCTTGATCCCAGGGTCATGGGATTGAGTCCTGCTTTGGGCCCCCTGTTTATTTTTTTATATTTTTAGTAATTTATTTATTTATTTGACACGCAGAGAGAGAGAGAATAAGGAAGAGGGGGGGCATAAGTAGGGGGAGCTACAGGCAAGCAGAGGGAGAGGGAGAAGCAGGATCCCCACTGAGCGAGGAACCTGAAGGGTGGCTGGATCCCAGGACCCAGGGTCATGATCTGAACCAAAGAAAGCCACTTAACTGACTAAGTGCCCCTAGGCTCTCTGTTTAGTGGGGAATCTGCTTCTCCCTCTACCTTTGTCTCTTTTTCCTGTTCATGCTCTCTCCCTCTCAAATAAATAAATAAAATATTTTTAAAAATGAGTATCTGTAATGAAAAGGTCATTGGCTAAGATGAAAGACTAAGATATCTGGAATAGATGGTGTTTGACAGTGTACAATAGGGAATTATGTTCCATTTCTATGGGGTGTTTTACAAGGTGCTTTTCACATGCTCTCACTCATGTAAATGCCCACCATCATCCTTTGAGGGCAGGCTCTAACAATCACTTGCATAATTTTGCAAGGTACATAGACTCTTTAAATTTTATTTCCTTCTGGGTAAAATGGAGTCCTGCAAATTCAGCTGATATGAGTGTAACTGGGGGATCAGATGACGTAATACATGTGAACCTTTAACACAGTGTCTGGCAGAGTAGTAATCATTTAATAGGTATTAACTTTCATTCATACTGTTGTCATGTCTACAAATACTACCACTCCACAAAATCATGTGCAGTATGTGAGGATATTGAAATTTGTATGATTTGAAAGATATGACTGCTTTCTTTTGCTTAGATGGGAAAGCGACCTAAACCAGACTCCTTATAAACATGTAAGGTTCTGCTGTGATTCTAGGGTTGGATGGATTCATCTTGGGAACAGTACTTCAAGTCAGCAGTGGGTGCTGAGGACTGTACAGCAGCCAGTTTCTGGTTATTTTTCCATTCAACAAATTTTTATATGACACCTACTTTGCAGTAGGCACTGTGCTAGGAGCTATGAGCAGAGAAGGAAAACAAAATAGTCTTTGGCAATATGAGATATGAATCCATCAGAATCCTAGAGGAGAGCATAGGCAGTAACCTCTTCGATATCAGCCACAGCAACTTCTTTCAAGACATGTCTCCAAGGGGAAAGAAAACAAAAGTGAAAATGAACTTTTGGGACTTCATCAAAATCAAAAGCTTCTGCACAGCAAAGGAAACAGTCAAAAAAACAAAGAGGCAACCCACAGAATGGGAGAATATATTTGCAAATGACAGTACAGACAAAAGGTTGATATCCAGGATCTATAAAGAACTTCTCAAACTCAACACACACAAAACAGACAATCATATCAAAAAATGGGCAGAAGACATGAACACTTCTCCAATGAAGGCATACAAATGGCTATCAGACACATGAAAACATGTCATCACTAGCCAGTAGGAAGATTCAAATTAAAAGCACATTGACATACCACCTTATACCAGTTAGAATGGCCAAAATTAGCAAGACAGGGAACAACATATGTTGGAGAGGATGTGGAGAAAGGGGAACCCTCTTACACTGTTGGTGGGAATGGAAGTTGTCCAGCCACTTTGGAGAACAGTGTGGAGATTCCTCAAGAAATTAAAAATAGAGCTTCCCTATGACCCTGCAATTGCACTCCTGGGTATTTACCCCAAAGATGCAGATGCAATGAAAAGAAGGGCCATCTGTACCCCAATGTTTATAGCAGCAATGGCCATGGTTGCCAAACAGTGGATAGAACCAAGATGTTCTTCAACGGATGAATGGATAAGGAAGACGTGACCCATATACACTATGGAGTCTTATGCCTCCATCAAAAAGGATAAATACCCAACTTTTGTATCAACATGGATGGGACTGGAAAATTATGCTGAGTGAAATAAGTCAAGCAGAGAGAGTTAATTATCATATGGTCTCACTTATTTGTGGAGCATAACAAATAGCATGGAGGACATAGGGAGATAGAGAGAAGAGAGTAGAGGGAAATTGGAAGGGGAGGTGAACCATGAGAGACTATGGACTCTGAAAAAGAACCCAAGGGTTTTGGAGGGGCAGGGATTGGGAGGTTGGGGCAGCCAGGTGGTAGGTATTAAGGAGGGCACGTATTGCATGGAGCACCAGGTGTGGTGAAAAAACAATGAATTCAAAAAAAAAAAAAAAAAACAATGAATTCTGTTTTGCTGAAAAGAAATCATATATATATATATATATATACACACACACACACATATATACCTAAGACTACCATATATATATGGTATTTACCCTCCAGCTATGGGGGAAAAAAGGAAAGAAAATGCATAATTCATGAAGTTCAACATCTTCATGTACAAAAATACAATTTTGAATTGATTTACCGAATTACACAGACTCAGAACAATCAATTCTGGAATTCCAGAGGTCATATTAGTAAAGACTCTCCTCTCTGCTTACTAATTGTTATCTATCATCTATCTATCTATCTATCATCTAAATATCTATCTATCCACATCACAGATACACATCAAATAATGGATTTGAACAATTGAATAATACTTGCACTCATTTCTTTCAGAGCTTGCTGCTATTAACTCCACAAAATCTTCTCTGAATGATGAAAATGGTAAGATTTTTTTCTATGTTTGCCTTTATGTTCTGCTGTAGCATTTTTTCCTCCTCGTCAACATCACCATTGAACTGCCCTGGCTTCAGGGAAAAACCTCAGAATGCTTAATCTTGGACAATAGACTGAGTGAAATTTTAAGACAATCCATCATCTCTCAGGAATCATCATCACACAGTAAATGCTGCTTTGGGTGTGAGAGGACGATAAGTTAGGGGTGCAGTGATGTGCTCTGAATTCTTTCAACAGTGGAATTCATTAACTTCTGTGACCTTTGTTACTACTGACTGAGGAAAACAGGATATCAATTGCTTCTAGATTTTTTTTTCCAGATTGCTTCTAAATTTTTAAAAGAAATGTTCTTGCTGGTGGTTAATAACATGAACTGACACTGAGAGCTTCTCATACAGAAGGTGCTGCATTGTGAGTGCATTTTGTTTAAATCTCCTAATACTCACTGTGAGGATTTTATTCCCATTTTACACAGGGGGGCAATGAGCTAAATTTATTTGTCTCCATACCACACAGAAAGATCTAGGGCTTCATACCAGACCATCTGAATCAAGAGTTCATATACTCTTTTAGTATTTATTCTTGCTCTAATCCCCAAAGCCGAGACCCTGAGACAGGTGTACACATGGGGAGGGGGTTTGAGTGCAGGGCTTCTGGTGCCACAGAGTGGACTTAAACTCCACTCTTTTAAATATAAGTTGCATGACTGTGGCTAAACTATTTACATTTTCTGAACACACCAAAATGACACAAATAACACCTAACTCATTCATAGAAGATATAACGTGACATATGTGAAATGTCTAGCATAGGTATCTCACTTAGCTGCTACATCGTAAGTACTAGCTCCTGATGTTTTCTCCCAACATATGAACAGAGGTAATGATGAAGAACATTGGTTCTAGCCCTGCTGATCCACCCTCCATGTCCAGTATCAAAAAACTTGTGGGCTGTAACCATCATCATCACCTTCTTCATTATCATCATCCTAGCTTATAGTTTTGCTTAATCATTTTTATATCTTTGTTATTTTTTGCACATGAATATGCAGAATTATAGAGAGCTGAGAAAGTGTTCTTAAATGATGTATTGCTGGATTTGAAATCTAGCTTCTGGTACTTACTAGTTGCATGAAATCAGCCCTTCTCTCTCTGTCTTCAGATTATTTGTAAAAATGGGAGTGAAAATAATAATAATTTCATAGGTTATTGAAAAATTAAATAAAGTTAAGCTGTGCATACAAAGTTGCCAAAATAAGTAACAGCTAGTTCGTACTTAGTGGATATTGCCTCTTACTCTTTCTTTTTTCATGAGTCAGATTTATAAGACCCAACGCAATTCTGAGGTGTTACAAAGTCCAACAAAGTTGTATTTGTTTTAAGCTAATTGCTATCCATGAAATTTCTGCAGAACTTATATTGCCTCTTATTCTTACTTCGAAACATGGTAGGGAAGAAGGAATGTTAAAAGCTATTTATCACCAATGCCTTTTTCCTATTGGATTCATTCATTAAAACACAACCTTACTTTTTATTACTTTGGAACGTTCTAGGTGAATTTCATAGATGTTTGAAAACTGTGTTTTCAAACTGTGTTCTGAGTTGTCTTGGGGCCGGTGGTGGTGGAGATGGTGATGTAGGTGTTTATTCTCCAGTTGTGCTGGTGTGAGTGTGTCACTTTAACCTAGGTCATCAGAAGTGTATACAGTCACCCTTCGCCCATTAATAAGTCCTAGCCTTTCAAAACAACATGTGAAATTAATGAAATGCTTCTTTTAGACACTCTGCAGCTGCAACTTGGGAACACGTCTGCCTACTATACCTACCTCCTCCTCCTCCTGAAGAGCCTGGTCTACTCCGTCATCATCGTCATCTGTCTGCTTGGGAGACCAGCACTCAGTGGCAGTGGGAAGAGTTCCTAACACATGGTGGCACAAGGTGTCACTTCTTGCCATTGGCTAGTGTCCCTAAAAGTATCTGCTGAGGATCTAGTGAGCCTTCTTTCTGATATTGAGTTATCTCAGTTCACATGTGTCTTTTCTTGTGTCATTATCCAAAAACAGGCTTACAAACCCCTTGACAAACAGAAGCTTTCACTCTGCAGCTAGAACAAATTCTGCCATGACTCAGGGGCTGGGCCAGGGGGCATCCACAGAGTCTTTTGCACCACCCGCTCATTGTTGTCCACCAGCTCCCAGCCACCCAGTCCCCATGCCTCTGGGTACAACCACCATACACCTTACAACCTCATTCCTTGAACTCTTTAACCAGATTACTGCCTTGAAGTCTTTATTTTATATACCTGCAAGCCAACATGCTTGTTACCTAACATTTGTGTGTTTTTCATAATAGGCACAATAAAAACAATCAAAATCCTTCTCTGGCCTCTGTGTAATTTATTTAGTGCTAATTGAGAGTCCAAAGTAAAGGACAGCATGACAACTGAGTCTTCCAATTCAGCATCACTTGTAATAATGGTCAATTCCACATTTCTAATTCTTTCTCTGAAATAGTCCTTATGAAGCTTTCTTTGGGGTACTGATCCTATGTGAGCCACAGACAATCAAGGTTTCCAGGTTATTTTTCATTCAAAATTTAGCAGATTCAGACTCATTTGGTTGAATACACTCTGGTGGTGACACTATAACATGTCACATGACTGGTGGCTGTGCTCAGACCTGGTCTAGTGTGTCACAGGCACCAAAATTCCTGATGTCACAAGAATCTCAAGAGAGCTGCACTAACACTGAAAAGGTAAAATGGTGCAGGCATTAAGTACTTGACTTCTGAACTCCATATGCTTGAGCTTAAATCTTGGTTCTATATCTATTTGAACCCTCTGACATAATTTTTTCATTTGTGAAATGGAGTTGAAGTGACCCATCTCTTGGAGTTGTGTGGATAAAATGAGTTAACTTTCCTGGGTACCCGTGAGTGCTCAACAACATTAGCCTCTACTGTTGGCAGCTCTACGTTAGAAGTAAGAGAAACACACACATACACATGCAAACACACTAACAATTAGAGCACTCGTTAATATGTATGTGTATATTTCTACACATATGGATGTAAATCAAAATATTCAGTGTGTTAAGTGGTGGAAAAGGTAGTGATTGTTTATTTTTTCTATTTTTGTTAACAAATCCATTTAATGTAGTAACTTCAATACATTAGAATTTAAACAATATGTCATTTAAAATTGGGAAGGATTTTTTCTTAATTTACAATCAGATTCAGTTCTTGGGAAACAGGTGCTTTTGGAAACCATGTAGAGGTTCCCATGTGGAAACAACATAAAGCCCACAAGATACAAAAAGAGGAAATTTAATTTTGATTTACTCCTTGTCAAAAATTTCTTCAGACCTCTTAGGACACATGTCTGGGCCCTTACTCAGACATGTGGAATTAATTCTGCTTGTGGAAAGCATGGAGGCACAGAGAGGAAACTAGCAAATTACTTAAGCCGTGTGAGCTAATGTCACTGCTGGGGGTCCTAGGCGCTGTGTCCTGTGGCTCAACTCTCCAGCACGTTCCCTCCCCAACTGGACCTGGGCTGCCCTGGACTGCGAGGTGCAAAGAGGGGGAGGGTGGTGGTCCTGGAAGCAGTGTGAGTGGAAGGAGGGCGCTATGTTCTCCTTCAAATGTGGTGGATTCCTGGAAGTGCTTGAAGTCAAGCTGGCCCTGCTGGTTGGGGCTCTGCAACCACTGGCTCTGGTGCTGAAAGATGAAATAAGAACAGTTAAACCACAGCCAACTTTGCTCCTTTGTAAAAGGCCACAGCTAATGGAAAGAAAATATCCATCTGCACACATGCTCTCAAATATACTCTTTGGCTGTGGCTGAGGGTCCCTCTATTTATACCACGTTCATTCTTGTAGCTGCAATGTGAGTTAGGATTGTAAGCCCAGGGCTGTTGAGTTGCTACACACTCAGTCCATTCCGATGACACTGTTCTGAAGGAAATAGCAGAGATTTCTTGTAGCACTAGGTGATCCCCAACATTCCACCGGGATCTGTGCTTTTCATGGCAGGTGATTTACTGAGGCTCAGAATTTTGGTTTCATTTTGTCCGTGTAGGCAGGGTGACATGAGACCCATGCCCATGAGGTTACTAGCACAGGGTGACCGTAGACGACACAACAGCAGGTGCTTCTTTCCTCACAAGAACACATGGACATACGGAGGCTCTGAATTCAACTGTGTCACTGAATTTCACAGACTGAGTCATGCCAGTTCCCTACAGGGACAAGTGACTACAGAGCAACACAGAGCAATGCTCAGTAGAAGGCTTGCACAACAGATAAGTGTGTTTGAGGAGGGGTGTGGAGGAGAGGGTGGCTTTTCAGTGATGTGAACATAAAAAGTAAGTGTCTACACCCACATCCCACCCAAACATGGAACAGAGATTGTGCCCAATCCCGGGATCCACTCTGTTCAGGCCTTGGGGAAACAAAACTCTACTGCAGACATTACTGCTTTGGCTTTTACAGCCCGACTTCACAAAGCATATTCTCATCCTAGACTTCACTCCTCTTGTTCTATACAGAGAACCAACATCTGTGTGAGCTTTGGCTTCCGTGAGCATGGGCCCATGTTACTCTTTCAGCCCAGCATGTGTGGGAGGGTACATTGTAACCTCAGGGTACATTGTAAATTCACCTCTTGCTTAGACATCATCAGTGGACCTGGTGTATATGTGGCTCTCCACCTGACACAGGATATTATGTGACCATACCACCAAGTTCTGGAGATGTGGATCCCAACACCAGAATGTACATACCCTCCTAGCCCCTTTCTCCACCTTACAAAACTCTTTCTGGTTAATCCTCAGACTCCCACACCCCTCCTGGTGGCACTTCTGTTATTTGGTCTATTCTCAGAACAGCACAGATGGAGCTTACCTGACCTGCGCAAATACACACATTTGTGTCATTACATCCAGCAGTTTTTTATTCATGAAATAGCTCTGACAAAATAATACTTGTTTTCCTTCATGCACGTTTTTCTCTAAAACCAGAAAAAGTCTAAATGTCTAAGAATAGAAAAAAGTCAAATAATTATTATATTTCCATGAAATATTTCGCACTAAAATTTATATTTATGTATTGGGCAACAATTTGGTAAATACTTATGCTATTTCAAGCAAAAGCAAATATGTAATGAAAAACCTGTATATCCCATAAGACCATATTTATAAAAATAAATATATATATATATATGTGTGTGTGTGTGTGTGTGTGTGGACGTGCTTGCAAATCAGAGAGAGAAGGAAATACCCAGGTATTTTCAATCATTTCTGGATCTTCCAAAATCTCTACAGCAAAATGACTTTATTACTTTTACATTAGAATTTAAAACATGATATGAATAATATTGGTGATATGACAACAATTATGTGAACATATAAACACAAAATAAGAGACAAACTGTCCACAGTGATGTGTCACAGAGTTCACAAGTTCTATGATCTTGTTCTATGCACATTTTTTTTTTAAAAGCCTGTATTGAGGTACCTGGGTGGCTCAGTGGGTTAAGCCGCTGCCTTCAGCTCAGGTCATGATCTCAGGGTCCTGGGATCGAGTCCCGCATTAGGCTCTCTGCTCAGCAGGGAGCCTGCTTCCTTCTCTCTCTCTCTCTATCTGCCTGCCTCTCTGTCTACTTGTGATCTCTCTCTGTCAAATAAATAAAATATTAAAAAAATAAAAAAGCCTGTATTACTCTCACAATGAGGGAAGGAACATAAAAAAAAGTAGCCGCAGGAAGACCAGGGTCGCAGGTGAGGGATAGAGCCGACTCACACACGAAGGAAGCAGCCCACCTCACAGTTGCTTTAATCCTTTCAGATAGTATACCTCAAGTAAGATATTTTCTTTTCCTGAGAATGTCTGCTGCATTATAGCCAAGAACCTATCTGGCACAGGCAAATAAATAGCAGAGAACCTTTAGAAAAGATGTGTTCCACATCTTAACCTCATACATGTCCCATAGTTCAGGAGAAGTTTGTGGTAAAATACACAGACAAGGCATCACTGTTGGGAGGCTTCACTTTCCAGCCTATTAAACTGCTGTAGAGACACTGGGGCAGATTACATGCCTTCTCACCTAGAAACGAGTCTGAGGAGATGGTCACACCACGTCTTCCTGTTTCTAGGCTCACTGCCCACCTGTCAAGATAATGGCGTTTGAGCCTCATGAGGCTGACATGTCTTGGGATTATTTGGAAGTTCTAAATAAAGCCAAAGATTGGATTAAAACATAGTAATACGTATAGTTTACATAATTTAAAAGTGAACGGTAGCAAGGTCCTCTTTTATGGTCAACAAATCTTTCCGTGAATGCTAGAAATAAAACCAGACTAGAGCAACAAAAGTGACTATTTTGGTGGCTGGGAAATGTCTGATTTGCACAATTGTCTGAGAATGGTTTATATCTGAAACCTACAGAATTCAGGAACGACAGCAGTGCACTCGTCTGCGTTGCTCCCTTCTTCCCCCAGCTCCCACACTGAGCATCGTGAGCTAGAAGTTTCCTCCCAATTAGGAGAGGCCTTGTGAATGGGATCCAAAGTCACACAGTGTAAGGAGCTGGTTAATCTGGGATGCAGCGATGCCAAGGGGAGCTGACAAGCTGTGTGGTGTGCAAGCAGGAAGGCCAGGGGCTCTGCGGGTCTGCGGCTGGGGTCATGACTGCAGCAAGCATGTGCTCGGCTGAAGCTGTGTGCGTGCTTAGCAGGGACTCAAAAAAGCCCAACCCAGCCACACATGGCTGGTTGACAGTGAGGTGACCGTCTAATGCACAGGAGCCATGAAAAGACTCAGAAAAAGTATAGCTGAGAAGATGTACACGTTAGCACGTACAATCTATGTGCTAATTGTGTAAAATAGGAATGTGCTACCCAAGACCTACAACAAAACCATCTGGCAGAAGCGAAGTCTTAATCAAGTTTCTGGGACACATCCCTAAGTAATCTTGGAACCATGAAGCTGCGAAGACCCAGGGTGATACCCAGGAAGCTAGGCTGAAAACTAAAATAACTAGGAAAGAAAACAGGAGAGACATGAGCAGTCACATACCGCAGGAGATAGACTATCACAGATGATGTCCAAGCAGTTTTCTCAGCGTGCAAACCGCAATGAAAGCAACCTTCTGGAGAAAGTCACAATCTCAAATTGCCACAATATATTTTCAACAAAATATTTTTCAATAAAAAATAATAAGACCGTCAAAGAATCACAAAAGTGTGACTGTTGTTAGGGGGTGATAACCCCTACCACTCAATACAAACTCTTTGAGGTGTGCGGTTACTTCGAAGTAGCTGTAAGAAGTTCATGTTCAAAACCACGTTTAAAATACTAAGGAGGATCACAACTTTGTTCTTGGTGGCTACTAAGGCATCCCTCCGGCATCCTTCCTTGGAGCCCGCAGCGAAGGAGGGGCGCCTTTGCCACCGCTACCTCAGTCCTGGGTAGCCTGTACCTGGGCCTCTGTGCCTTGCCCCGCAGCCAGGCCCATGGTACTGTGAGCCGGCGAGGGAGTCCTGCTCCGCGCGGTGGATATGCGGGTGACGCACGGCCCCTGCCCTCCCCCTGCCCCCTTAGCTATGAAGCTTGAGCAGCATCTGGGCACAGAGCCCGTGCTGGCCTTCATTGCTGCCATCACCACCGTTGCTGCTACGGGCGTTGGTGTTGGAGGCAGGCGCTGGTGGCCTGCAGTTGGGCGGCGGCCCTGGGCCTTGGGCTCCCTATGCGCGGTGGTCAAACAGGGCAAGCAGCGAAGAGCTCAGCTTCAGCCTGTGCACCAGCCCCACGTGCGCGCTGCTGCTCTACCTGGACCGTGGTGACTGCGACTTCCTGGACCTGCTGGTGGTGGACGGGAGCCAAAAATAAACAAATAAATGAAATAAATACAAAAAGCCAAAAATGCATATTGTTACAAGTATACCAAAGTTACAACACAAACATGTATTTAGAAGAAATAAAATCTAGAATAGAAAAGTTGTATCCTGAAATGAAATACTCACTAGAGAGCTTTAAGAGAATAGTTCCATTGGCAGAAGAAACAATCTCAACACAAAGGAACACCTTCAACCTGATAAAGGGCATCTATGAAAACCCACAGCTGACATCATACTCAATGCTGAAGGACTGGATGCTTTTCCCCAAAGAACAGGAACCAGACTGGGATATTTGCTCTTGACACTTCTGTTCAACATGGTAACAGATTCTAGAGAGTGTGACTAGAAAAAATACGAAGATTTCTAGCAGATTGAAAAGGAAATGCCAAAACATCTTCAACCACAGATGACATGGTCTTGTTTGTAGGTAATTTCATAGAATCTACACGCACACAAAACCAAAAGTAGAACTTATGAACAAGGTCAGCATCGTCACAAGGTACACCTTCAACGTACAAAATATCAGTTGGATTTCTGCATACTGGCTTGACCACTTGAAAATGAAATTTAAGAAACAATTCCATTTACAATAGAACCAAAAGAAATAAAACATTTAGGAATTAATTTAAGAAAAGAAGAGCAAATCTTGTATGTGGAGAATTACAAAATATTGCAGAAAAATTAATAAAATTTAAGAATAAGAATACTAAGAAATATAAGAAAATTTAAGAATCTAAGAAAAATTAAGAATAAAATGAATTAATAAAATTAAGAAAAATTAAAGAATATCTAAATAAATCCAGAGAGGATCCATGTTATAGGTTAAAAGACTCAATATTGTCATGATGGTAGTTCTTAGCAAATTCATTAAAGATTCAGTGGAGCAGGCATTGGGGGAGCAAGTTATCAAGCGTACACTAAAATTAACATGAACACCCGAAACACCTTGAAGGAGAAGAAAGCTAGAGGAATGATAATGTTCAACCTTTAGAAGCAGAGAGGGGAAGGGGCTCACCCAAAATTAGCTTTGGAAGATGAGACTGATGATGCTGCACACACAGAGGGTGTGGAAAGCTTTGTTCCTGGCACAACAAGTCTGAGGGGTTGCAGGCAGGCCTTTCAAGCACAAGCTTACAGCACCTATGAAGCCACAGGTGACTCGAGCGTTGCTGACTTTTAGAGCTGCTGTCTCAGCTCAGCCTGACTGTTTTCCATCTCTTTCCCTGAGGGACAGGGCCGTTCAGATGCGCACAGTACTTAGTGTCCTAGGACTGGGATCACCAGGAACAAAGAGGCACTGGCTGTTTCAGGTGTTGGAATATCCTTTCCCCCGGGGCTCACACTGTCTTCTAGAAAAGCCTGGCCTGACAGCTGGAGAGAGGAGCCACGTTCTCTCCCCACCCTGTCCTCTACCTGCTCTGATTTTCTTCTGGGGCTCACTGAAGAATGGAGACCCAAGACCCACCTCACATACATCCCTACACCCCTGAATGCAACTCCCTTCAAATCAGCCCTTCCAGGGTCTTCCTTCTAGCTCAGTCCCAGCTGTCTCAGGAGCCTAACCTGGGGAGACTCTAACTGGTTCTTCTTCAGCCTGTTGAGGTGACATTTGGAAATCAAGTAACCACAAGAGCATTCAAGCAAGAAGGTGATGGGATGATGGGGAACTCCCAGCCGAAAGGCCCTGAGGAAAAATTTGGAAGGACAGTCGTGACCAGGAGAGAGAATTGCAATCTCCAGGAGCTCACACTGGAAAACGAGGCTTCACCATTATAGACTGTGATGGTACAGAACATGTGGGAGGCTGTACCTATGATAGGATCACTTTGGGAGTAAAAGGTACTGGTCACTGCTGTCATCAGCTGACAGACACATAATCCAGCACCATTTGAACTAGACATTTGACATTGGGAAGGCACCTGTTCCCAAAAGACACCTGTCTGAGCCCGAAGCTCCTAATGCCTGGAAAAGCTGTCCAGGCTGGGCTCCTGCCCACATCACTCTGTCTCCAGCCCTTGAACACGCACCAGGCCAATGTGGGCTTCTCTGTGGTGCCCCATCCTTCCCTGGCTTCTGGTGGTCTCCCTCCTCCCAGAGTCTAGTTGGCAAAGTAAGTTTTGTCCCCCACAACATCCACCATGCAAAAGAAGTCTCCACACAGAAGTGAACACTGAAAGGCAGAGGCGGGACACGCCCAGTGGTTGGGGAGCCCAACGATCATCCTACATGACCTCGTCCCACCATCCCCCAACTAGGATTCCTAGTAACATGACAGCTGCCCAGAGTGATGCCAACAGTAGCCTGACTGACAGAATGGGTAGTCAGGGGACATTGGGTGTGCAGCTCTGTAAGTATTAAAACAGCGGGAGAGTCAGTATTTGTTATTAAATCACCACACACACACAGACACACACACACATACACAGTCTCTCTGCAAACAGTGAGGTTCCTGGAAAAGGAGGCATTTTACATTCTGATACTCATTAGGTTTACAGCCTGACACTAAGTGAAATATACTGCTAACATCCATGTATCACTAAAATTCTGACAACCTTAATAACCAGGAGTTTCTTTTCATAGCAGCCACATTTTTGGCCATTATTTTTCTGATATTTTATATTTATAGACATATAACATTATTAGATCATATGGAATAGAAAAGACCAATCACAGGCTCAATATCTATGCAAGAATATTTTTTTAATTTATTTCTTTTCAGCATAACAGTATTCATTATTTTTTCACCACACCCAGTACTCCATGCCATCCATGCCCTCTATAATACTCACCACCTGGTACCCCAACCTCCCACCCCTCTGCCACTTCAAACCCCTCAGATTGTTTTTCAGAGTCCATAGTCTCTCATGATTCACTTCCCCTTCCAATTTCCCCCAACTCCCTTCTCCTCTCTAACACCCCATGACCTCCATGCTATTTGTTATGCTCCACAAATAAGTAAAACCATATGATAATTGACTCTCTCTGCTTGGCTTATTTCACTCAGCACAATCTCTTCCAGTCCCGTCTATGTTGCTACAAAAGTTGGGTATTCATCCTTTCTGATGGAGGCATAATACTCCATAGTGTATATGGGTCACGTCTTCCTTATCCATTCGTCCGTTGAAGGGCACCTTGGTCCTTTCCACAGTTTGGCAACTGTGGCCATTGCTGCTATAAACATTGGGGTACAGATGGTCCTTCCTTTCACTACATCTGTATCTTTGGGGTAAATACCCAGTAGTGCAATTGCAGGGTCATAGGGAAGTTCTATTTTTAATTTCTTGAGGAATCTCCACACTGTTCTCCAAAGAGGCTGCACCAACCTGCATTCCCACCAACAGTGTAAGAGGGTTCCCCTTTCTCCACATCCCCTCCAGCACATGTTGTTTCCTGTCTTGTTAATTTTGGCCATTCTAACTGGTGTAAGGTGATATCTCAATGTGGTTTTAATTGGAATCTCCCTGAGGGCTAGAGTTGATGAACATTTTTTCATGTGTCTGATAGCCATTTGTATGTCTTCATTGGAGAAGTCTCTGTTCATATCTTCTGCCCATTTTTTTATCTGACTGCCTGTTTTGTGTGTGTTGAGTTTGAGGAGTTCATTATAGATCCTGGATATCAACCTTTTGTCTGTACTGTCCTTTGCACATATCTCCTCCCATCCTGTGGGTTTCCTCTTTGCTCTTTTGACTGTTTCCTTTGCTGTGCAGAAGCTTTTGATTTTGATGAAGTCCCAAAAGCTTATTTTCGCTTTTGTTTCCTTTGCCTTTGGAGACATATCTTGAAAGAGTTTGCTATGGCTGATACCGAAGAGATTACTGCCTATGTTCTCCTCTCGGATTCTGATGGATTCCTGTCTCACGTTGAGGTCTTTTATCCATTTTGAGTTTATCTTTTGTACAGTGTAAGAGAATGGTCGAGTTTCATTCTTCTACATATAGCTGTCCAGTTTTCCCAGCACTACTTATTGAAGTGACTGTCTTTTTTCCACTGTATATTTTTTCCTGTTTTGTCGAAGATTAATTGACCGTAGAGTTGAGCGTCCATATCTGGGCTCTCTACTCTGATCCACTGGTCTATGTGTCTGTTTTTATGCCAGTACCATGCTGTCTTGGTGACCACAGCTTTGTAATAAAGCTTGAAATCAGGTAACGTGATGCCCCCCTTTTCCCTCTATAACTCTGTATTCAATGTAAGCTCCTCAGGAATGAATATCATCAGAGTTCTTCATCAGTTCACTTCTCTGCCAGTGCCCACTCAGTTTCTTACTGAATTCCACATGAAATCAATACAACTCACTTCTTCATTTACCCAGTAACTGATAAAGTCTCTACTGACCTGTTCTTTGTTCTGAATCTGCTGCAGGGATCCTATGTACAAGTTCAAGGAGCAAATAAAGGAGAGACTGAGTGATGATGAGTTCACAGGAGTCCAGACATGCTAATGCCAGGATCAACATGGACTCAAATCTGAATATGAATATGACAAGAAATGATGAATGCTTTCATGGTGCTGGAGAGGGACACATTTTCTTAAACAGGACTCCATAGTATGCAAAGTATGTTGTCCACAAGACTTTGTGACAATAATATTGAGATCTCTATTTAATGAAAGTGCTTTAGACAAAGTTTGGATAATAAGCTGAGGATAGTTGTAACAACTAAATCTCAGAAAAAATATCTAAGAAACTAAACTCTTTCAAGTCACAACTAATTAAAAATGATTTAGTATAATTTTAATTTTAATAATTAAATGTTAATGTCATTATTTCTTTATTTTTATTCATATACAATATTAATCAATTACTGTTAATAGTAAATATAATAACTAATGATCTTCATTTGTCCAACACACTCCTAAGCATTCTGCATGTATTACATTATTTAATCTTTGTGAAACTATGAGGTAGCTACTGATTTTCCTTTCTGCAGATGAGAACTTGAGAAACAGCAGCAGGAGCACTGACTCCAGGGCTCACAGGCAGGATACAGGGGGCCCGGCCATAGTGTAGGTAGCATGGCTCTACTGTGCACTGTAGCCTCTGCAAGCTAGCCTTTACTTTGCTGCACCTGAAGCACACGGAGAAGCTCGTCTCAGAGGGAGACACTTCATGGACACCAGGTACAAACAGAGACCCTCAGCTTCCTCATCTCAGACAGGAGCCCATTACCTCCTCAAACAATGGGATGCTCCATGGGAGCCATCAGATCTGTAAAAACTTCACTGTCAGATTAAGAGCACAGGCAATGTTTATGGAGAACGTGTCTGTGTATTTACTGGGACCAGCCACCCTGGGATCAGATTCCTGGGGAAATGCTTATTCCCAGGATGCAGAGTCCCTGAGCTGTCAGGGACAGCCTTGCTGGTGACAGCAAGTTTGGGCAGCAACACGAGTGTCTGTCCCTGTCAGTGGATGAATCCAGTGGTGCAGCCAGTGGTACCAGGAGCAGCACCGAGGACCAGTGAACTGGGGGACAGATAGATGGACAGACATGGATTGATAGGAATGCTGTACCATTTATATAAACGTAAATATGCACACTCACAAGCAAATCCCTATAGTTTGCACAGGTACATACGACACCAAGCATATCAGTCAATCCTCTCATTTGAGGCTGGAGAAATTGGATTCCTGCAAGGATGAACCACTGACCTAAAACTAACAAGCACACTGAGTATACAATCGGAAAAACTGGTTTCCTGTCTAGCATTTCTGGGCTTCTCCACTCACTAAGCTGATCCTTGCTGTTACAAACTTTGTTTACCTGGGCTCCCATACAGAGAGATGTAACTGTAAGATATATGTCATACCTGCAATGACCAGCAGGGGGAGGAAGAAGTCAGTGTAAGGAATAAGCAAAATACAGATTTTAAGCAGGAAGCTCATTATTGAAACCAATATTACAATTTTTATTCAAAGCAACAGCTCAATGAAGACAAAATTAATTCCTGAATCACAATGTAGGTTACGTAGGCCCAGTCTTCGAAAACCTGGCGGACTTAATGCTCTTGGTGTGCTCTTAGCTGGACAATCTCAAGTAAGTTACTCAACATCCCTAGCCTCTGTCTCATCTGCAGAATGGGATGAATAACCCGTGCTTTATGCTTGCAGGGAAGGAATCAATATGCACAATGCTTGACACTCAATTAAGTTATTACTTAATAATAACCTGTCATATATACATATATATACATGTTGTTATAAGCTTAAAAAAAGTTTGTTATAACTTTTTTATAACCTTTAAAAAAATACTCTCTCGTGAAAGACAAGCAACTATTTACCAGTTTGAGAAGAATTTTTACTAAGTTCTGAGGTCCAGCACTGTTATCTGAACGACTGTTCTTCAAGAACAACTTACACTCCTTGCTTCCTAGCCAATGTGAGAGATATTCTTGAGTTCTGCAACCTTGCTGAAAGTTTCCTCATCGCCCCTTACTCTTTAGAGCTTAAAAGATGCTTTCTCTCTCTCTGTCTATACCCCCCCCCCCCGATTTTCCATGGCTGTAATATTCCCTATAACTATAATCCCTATAAGAGGACCCCAGAAATCATCTACTGCAACCAGTCCAGTTTTAAGATGAAACACCAATCCCCAACATTTCTTGAGCTTTTTCTATGCATCTGGGACAGGCAACAAGCTTTGCTTACATTCCCTGTTCACTCTGCATGCAACCTAATGAGGTCACTCTGACATAACGAGGAAAGGAGAACTAGCTTGTTAAAGACTACCCACCTATCATGTCACCTTAGGGCATTTCCATTATCTGATGAGACCTGTGAGAGAAATGCTCCAGTGCTAGCTCAGGATCGAGCCCCGCATGAGGGTCTCTGCTCAACAGGGAGCCTGCTTTCCCCTCTGTCTCTGCTTGCCTCTCTGCCTACTTGTGATCTTTCTCTCTGTCAAATAAATAAATAAAAATCTTTTTAAAAAATCAGAAATCAAGAAGAATAGAATTCCAGTACTCAGAGGTGGTCATGGGATAATATTTGTATCTAAAAGGTTAACTTGATAGATTCCCATTCAAACAAGTGACTGTATTGTGTAAAAATATGCCATGTTTTGATCCAGGCCTTTTCACTTAAGAGCTGTGACTTTGGGCAAGTTACATAACCTCTATAACCTCTTTTCACATGGAAATTAAGAAGATAAGCACCTCATAATTCACTGTGAATGAAAGGCCATAGTAGGCAATAATTCTATGGAAATCTTTCCTTCTGTTTACTCTATGCTGGGTGGTCTCAAACCACACAATATATTTGTGTTTCTCTAATAATGTTTTGTTATTCCATTTTTTCCCACAGATAAAAGTCCTGATGAAGACATTACCCCCAAGCCTACAATTTTCTTTCCTTCAATTGCTGAAATAAAACTCTGTAAGGCTGGAACATATCTTTGTCTTCTTGAGGATTTTTCCCCTGATGTTTTCAAGATAGATTGGCAAGAAAAGGATGACAAAACAATTCTGAAATCCCAGCAGGGAGACACCATGAAGACTAAGAACACATACATGAAATTCAGCTGGCTGACCGTGACTGGAGCATCAATGGATCAAGACACAAATGTATCGTCAACCATGAGCAGGAGAAGGGAAATGTTGATGAAGAGATATTTTTTCCTTCAATAAAGAAAGGTAGGTACATGTAAACATGAATACAACCTCCCAGAACCCTTTGTTTCAAAGGGAAATCTCAACCTTTTCTGTCAAATATTAATGAAAACAAGCAATTAGAAATTTTTTTCTTTAATGCTGTTGCCTTTAATGGTAGCATAAATACGTTGCTTTTTACTCATCGAAGTCAAATGGTATAGGCTGTGTCAGTGCCTGGGTGGCTCAATTGGTTGAGTATCTGATTCTTCATTCAGCTCAGGTCATCTCAGGGTTGTGAAATGGAACGCAGTTTGGGGCTCCATTCTCAGCACTTAGTCTGCTTGAGTTTCTGTCCCTTTGCCCTGTCTTCCAAGTGCGAGCTCTCTCTCTCTCTCTCAAAATAAATAAATATATATATATTTTTTTTAATTAAAAAAAAATACCATGGGCATGAGGGCACCTGGGTGGGTCAGTTGGTTAAACATCTGCCTTCAGTTCAGGTCATGAGCCCAGGGTTCTGGGATTGAGTCCAGCACCAGACTTCTTGCTTAACAGGGAACCTGCTTCTACTTCTGCCTGCCGCCCCTCTGCTTGTGCTCCCTCTCTCTCTCTGACAAATAAATAAATAAAATCCTAAAAAGTAATAAAAATAAAAAACAGTATGGGCTTTGGAACATACAGAGAAGAACAAAAAGAATAATTCATTTAACCTTTCTCACCGCAGGTTTATCATCTAAAATATTAATGTCACAGTGATATTCTTTATAGTCATTTCATGGATTAAATGAAATAATACACAGGGAAACACCTAGCAACCTCACACAAAAGAAATGTTCAGGGAGTTTGCTTTTGATGACTTTACTTGATCAGGAAATAAGAACAATTATACAGCTTTCAAGAATGTTCTACTCAGCAAAGTCCTTCTCACTTCATTCTTTCTCTACTCAAAGTATAACCCATAAACAAGAGTTACAGGGGTCAAAATGCTGTCCATTTAAAGGAACCAGATTGTGGCTCAACAACAACAAAAAAATAGTAATTTGGCTGCTAAGGTAGATAATAGTATGATATTAAGTTTTTCAGAATTGTATTTTATATACCACCATAAAGTAAAATTTGGTAAGTAGAGATGGATGAGGTTAATGTGTACATTCTTCCATTCTACACAATGAATGTATTTCTTACCATGAGTTAAAATGACTCAGCAAATATCTATTGCAGTCCTAGTGTGTGCCAGGCCTGAAAGAGATGCAGGATGAACTACTGTCCCAAGGAGGATGGCTACAATAGGTAGTACAATAGATACTTCTACAATAGATACTTCTTTTCCTAATCACTCAGGGTCACTTATGATTCAGACACGGTATCCCAAAAGAGCCCCATTGGTGTAGACACTGGTCATACTTAGACAGTGTGGGCAAACAGCAGAATGTGCCCAGATCCCACTGTGATTCAGTAACTCACTAGACTCAGAAGTCAAGTCCTGACATTAACATCACAGACCAAGGCCACAGAGAGACCATAAGAAAGAATCAGTTTGTACTTTTCCCTGTGGTTCATAGGCTACTTTTTAAGCAATGGGGAAAGAGTACATAACAAGAACTATGAATAGCTTTGCTATATACAAGCTTGAATTTCTGAAGTAAGACTTTGTCTTCGTGGAGTGTTGAAAGACCCAAAATAGCAACACTTAGTTTATGGCCTCAAGTTAGTAAAGCAAGACTTAATACTTAATCCAAGTGCAATCTAAACCCTCCAAAAGAATAACCTTCAACCAGTCAATATGGAAATTTCCTGTTCAGCCCCAGAAAGTTTCCTGATTGACCCACTCTTTCCCCTTGGGAGGGTGACTGCCTAAAACAATGGATTTTTTTTATAAGAATTTCCTTTTTTCCCCTCCTTATTGTTAAAACCTTTTCCTTTCCTGTAGTCTTTTGGAGCTCCCCTCTATTTGATAATGGGTTGCTGTGTTATTCCTTAATTGATTAATAGCACCATTAGAGATCTTTAACATTTACTTGGCTGAATTTCTATTCTTTAACAGATTTGCTGCTAACACTGGAATATGAAGTAGACTCCCAGGGACATTCAGAGACAAAGCAAAACAAAGAGGTGTTAACTGTGAGCCCTTTGAGTTCAGCATTCTCACTTATTCCAAGGGCTGTGGGTGAGTTCTTTGGTTCTAAGCTCTGCTCTCTTTGTGTTTGAACTCCTAATCTAACAGGGCAGGTCAGCCTGGACTGGCAGAGTGGTATGCCACTGTTAAGTTGAGCTAGAAGATTTGGAGCCCCATTGATCTGGCATTAGTCACACACAGACAACTGAAGGGACAAGAGGGCCTGCCAGGAGTCAAGCCCCTAATGATCTAGATCAAATGCCCCAGGTGGAAACTTCATCAAGTTCCTTGGAGAATTGTTGGTGATGCATAGAGTCTTCTTGTGGCCAAAACGCAGTAACATCTTTTACCTCCCATACATTATGTGCACATAATTGTCTGTCTTCATTTGTGTAGACAAAGCTACTGGTAACAGGGAAAGGTGGAAAAAGCCACAAAAAATGCAGGCAGGAATCAAGCATTTAGAGGCTGTGAGAGCATTTGCTACCTCAAGAGCACTTCCTTGACAGTATGAGTTAGTCACAAAATAGGTTGTATCAGCACCAGGTCACCCATCAACCTCAAGAAAACTTCTGTGCAAGGAGCTACCATGTAAAACACACACAATCCCCAATTCCAGGACACATCACTTTTAGGTGTTTGGTTCTGAGAAGCCCATGTCTTAGCTAATGGGATCCTTACATTCTAAACAGTCAAGCACACAATTTTCTGACATACATGTTTATTTACTTTTTACCTAAGACCTATATTCCCAGATTACATATACCTTGTAAAATTACAAAATCAAGTCTGTTGTGTGTCCTTGGGAACTGGCTTGGTAACCATCAGGTTGAAGGCCTCAAAATAATGCCAGAGAGAAATGTGGGGTCTAACTCACTTGTGGCCAGATATGGCTGTACTGGGGTGTGGGTTAACTCCATTTGAGGCTAATGTTCTACAAAATTACTGCCAGGCCTCAGGGCAATGACCACCTAAAAATACAATGGCCATATGGGGGAACTCTCCTACTCGATAAGATCATTAAGAAGTGCCCTTAAAAGAAAGGGTTTCTCAATTAAACAGAAGCCTTTATGGTTAAACATTCCAAGGTCCTTTCATTTAAAGACTCATTGCAAAAGACTAATAAAAAATTAATAATGGAAGAGGTACCTAAAACCAAAGGCGATAAGACTGTTCCACTCTTTGCTCCTTTGAGCACTCATTGTAGCCTGAATTGATTTTCCACTCTGAAAAGATGGCAGCCATAAACAGAAGACTACCCAATTCATGGCATTACAGACACCCCCATATCTACCTTCGGAGGATGGTGCCCAAATGACCCCAGGATCCTCTCAGTCACAAATATTTAGGTATTTTAGACACAACATTAAAAGAAGATAGCTCCCAAACCCCAGTAGAAGAGGGAACTTACCTAGTGCTCCTGCTGTAAAACTAAAAGGTATTGAACTTCAGTTGCACATCACACAGCTAAGGAAATCTCCACCTGACACCTGGTCCTGCCCAGACCCTGGAGTTTCTGAATCAAATTGAGGGAAAGAGAAGTAGCTGACATTGAAATAGACTGCTTTCACCAAAACAAGGATTTAAGACTCCATATTTAACTAAATACGAAATCATTTCTCCCTCTTTTCTTTTCCTTTACTCTGGTAATGGCCTGTCTCTCCCACATCATTGCCAAGAGGCTTAACCTCTGGAATTAAGAGCAATATTTTATTTCAGGCTAGCAGATAATTTAACCTTGGTCCTAAATTTTCTCAGGGTAAATAAGACATCTCATTGTCTGACTCCCCTAAAGTTATATCCAGATTTAGTAGGGACTACTAAGAAACCTCCAGTATTTACTCTTGTAACTGGCCCTAATTCTCTGGTGAGGGATAACTGTAAATGAGGTATGATCAAGATTTTTCCCTCCATTCTTGAAATTGTTTTGGAATCCCTTACTAAAGTGATGGCTACCCAACAAAAATCCTTAGACTCTGGCCAAAACAGCTTTTCAAAGTGAGATAGCCTTTGCTTATGGCTGAGCAAGGCTGGATCTGTGCTGTAGGCAATACCGGGTGCTATAACCAGATAAACAGATGAACACTATTGGGGACATTAATACTGAGCAACAGATTATTGTGCAAACCATGTGGCTTAACAGAGTGACTCCTTCAGCAGTGTCTTTCTTACTTTCTTGATTTTAATTGCTTTGAGTCTTGGGCACCATGGCATCAAATAGGTCTTCAAACATGGGGAGTTATCCTGTTTATAGACATCATTAAAAATCTGCCTGGTGTGTTACATTGTCTCAAAAGCTTGACATGCAAATTCAAAGCCAGTAATCTCCAAGCAAATTATTTTTCTAAGACTGGAACATCACAAAAGAATGAAGAGAATGGCCAACTTAAAAATTGTAAACCTGAAGTGGTAACCTGTGAATACCACAAGGGTTAAGTGAAAAGGTCAAGACCTGTTAATATCACCCAGAAGAACAACAAATACTGAGAACTTCAGAGCAGTTGTTGAGCGTGGTGTTAATGCTTTCAATCTAGAACACATCTCTCAGTTAAACTGAGAGTCTGATCAAAAGGATCTGCTAAAAAGACTGTTAAAAAGAACAACCACAGGCTCAAAATGCACTCCTTTAGCTGAAGGCCACAAATCAGTACACCAAGTCTTCATACCTACCCAACTGCAGTTTTAACACCCAGAAGTGTAACCTGTAACCAGTAGACATGGGAATTTCCTGACCAGCACTAGGAATTTTGCTGACAAAATGGAGGGCCCTTACCTTAGGAGCATGACCTTGCCGGAAAGTATGGACTCTTGCTAATAATTTCTTTTTCACTCCCTGTCTATCTTGAAAAACCTCTTTCCTCTACCCTTTGGGGTTCTCCTCTGTTTGATAGATAGAATGTTGCCCAATTCATGAACAGGCTGATAAATATAGGCAATTAGATTTTTAAAATTTCCTGGGTTGCATTTTTCTTATTTCACAAATTCTTAGTTTGTCCAATGATCAAATTTGGGTTAAACATTTACCTTTGCTTCCACCTGAATTGTGAGGAAGAGCAAATGAGATTATGTCAGAAAATGCTTGCTGTTGAAAACATAACATGGATGAATTTATTTGTATATTTATTATATTTACTTGTATCCTTTCCTAAAATTAACTAAAATAAGATCATACAGACAGCCCTAATTTTTAACTTCTGCAACTAACAGAGAGGAAGCAAGTGAACAATGCATAAATTTAATTCAACAATTGGGCTGAACTATCCTGTTAGGTTTTGGTTTTTATAGTGATCAAAGAAAAGTAAAAAATAGAGTAAGTTCCATGGTGATTATTATGGTAAGGGAAAAGTTCTTGTTTATGATGTGTTTTACGTGGCACCTATCTCTTAAAGGAATATCTCCCAAGGTCTTCTCATAGCAACAAAACTAATGAAGACATTTCTGTTAATGCAATTTCTAGTGCTGGTTCTTAGAAGCTTGTGCTTTCTCTCTGACAAATAAATAAAATCTTTAAAAATAAATAAATAAAAAGAACATCTTCTTTGCAACAGAAACTGTGCTAGGAGCTACAAGCACAGAAGGAAACATGATAGTCTTAAACGTTACCTTCCAGTTGTAAGAAAAAAAAGAAAAATTGCATCATTCATGATTTGCAACATCTTTAGGTGCAGAAATACAGTATATTAATTGATCTACTGAATTACGTAAAATCAGACCAACTGTTTCTGGAATTGTGGAGCTCATATTTGTAATGTCTCTCTTCTCTTTGTTGATCAGTTCTATCTACCTATCTATCATCTATCTATCCTCTATCCACAATATAGAAACATCAAAAAAGGGATGTGAAAAAATAAATAACACTTGCTCTCATTTCTTTAGAGCTTACTGCTATTAACTCCACAAAATCTTCTCTGAATGATAAAAATGGTAAGTTTTGCTCTATGTTTGCCTTTATTTTATGCTGTAGCATTTTTTCCTCCTGATCAATGTAACTGTTGAATTTCCCTGACTTCAGGGAGAAGCCTCAGAATGGCTGGATCTTGCAATAAAGCTGAGTGATATTTTAAGTCAGTTCATCATTTCTCAGGAGTGTTCTTCACACAGTAAATGGTGTTTTGGGTGTGAAAAGACTATAAATTAGGGATGCAGTGATGTGCTCTGAATTCCTTCAACAACAGACTTCACTTACTTCTGTGGCCTTTGTTTTTACTGACTAAGGACATACTATCATTTTGCTTTTATATTTTCAAGCCTCTGTTCTTGCTGGTGGTTAATAACATGAACTGACACTGAGAGCTTCTCAAACAGAGGTGTTGTGTTGGACTGTGAATATATCTTGTTTAGCTCTTTTAGTACTCACTGTGAAAGATTTTATTCCCACTTTATACATGAGCAGCCTAGAAAGTGTTCTTAAATGCCATGTTGCTGTCTCGTACTTACTACTTGGATGAAATTAGACAAATAGATTTTCTCTGTGTTCTTTGTTTATTTGTAAAATAGGAATGAAGATAATGATCTCATAGGTTATAAAAATTAAATAAGATTCAGGCTTTGAATGCAAAGTTCTCAAAATAAGTGACATTTAGTTTGTACTTAATGGATATTTCCTCTTATTTTACTTAGAGACATGGTAGGAAGGAAGAAATGCTAAAATATATTTCTCATCAATGCCTTTTTCCCATTGGATTCATTCTTTATAAACACAACCTTACTTTTTAATACTTTGGAAAATTCGAGGTGAATTTCACAGATGTGTGACTGACATAACCTACAAACTAGGTTCTGAGTTGTTTTGGTGGTGGTAGTGGTGGTGATGTAGATGTTTACTATCTGTTTGTGCTGGTGTGAGTGTGTCACTTGAACCTAAGTCAGCAGAAATGTATACCATCACCCCTCACCCATTAATAAATCCTAGCTTTTCAAAACAACACGTGAAATTAATAAAATGCTTCTTTTAGACACCCTGCAGCTGCAGCTCATGAACACATCTGCCTACTACACCTACCTCCTCCTCTTCCTGAAAAGCCTGGTCTACTCCATCATCATAGTCTCTCTGCTTGGGGGACCAGCACTCTAGAGCAATGGAAAGAGTGCCTAACACATGATGGCACAAGGTTCCACTTTTTCCCATTGGCTATTGTCCCTAAAAGTCTCTGCTGAGGATCAAGTGGGGTTTTCTTTCTGAGATTGGGTTATTTCCATTCTCATGTGTCTTTTTCTACTGCGCCATTATTGCAGAACTGATTTATGCACCACTGGGCAAACAGAAGCTTTCACTTTGCAGCTAGAACAAATTCTGCCATGACTCAGGGGCGGGGCCATGGGGTTTCAGCACTGCTGTCTCCTTAATGTCCACCAGCTCCTCAGCCACCCAGTCCCCATGCTTCTGAGTACAGCCAGCATGTAGTCTCTTGGACTTTTTAACAAGATGATTACCTGGAAGCTTTTTATCTTACATACTTTGAAACCACCATCCTCACTACCTGGAACTTGTACTGCTTTTCATAATGGGCACAATAAAAGCAATTTAAAAAAATCTACTTTGCTTCTGTGTTCTTTCATTTGGTGCAGTTTAACTCAGAGTCTAAGGTAAGGAACAGTATGACAACTGAGCCATCCAGTTCAACATTGATTGTAATAATCGTCAATTCCACATTTCTAATTCTTACCCTGAGATAGTCCTTATGATGCCATCTTTGGGGCACTGGCCCCAGGGGAAACCACAGCCAGTGAAGTGCCCAGCTTATTTCTCCTTCAAAGGTCAGTAGATTCAGATCATTTGGTTGAAGATACTCTATTGGCAACAGTATAACCTGTTGCATGACTGGTGGGTGTGCTTAGACCTGTCCCAAGGAGAAGTGCTTGACTCTGCACCCCAAGTGCCTGGATTTGAATCTTGGTGCTATTGTTCTTATTTGTCAGATAGAGTTAGAGTGATTAGTCTTTAGAGTTAGAGTGATTAGTCTTCTGTCGTTGTGTAGCTGAGATGAGATAATTTTGTTGGGTACATGCAGGTCCTCAACAGCATTTGCATCTACTGTTGGCAACTCTAAGTTGGAAATAATAGAAACGCACAGGCACACATACACATACTACAAGTTGGACACTCATTTACATGTATGTGTATATTTCTACAAATATTCCTTCCCCAGCTGGACCTGGGCTGCCCTGGACTGGGAGATGCAGAGAGGGAAGGGTGGTGGTTCAGGAAACAGTGTGGGTGGAAGGAGGGCGCTGGTGTGGTGATGGTGTTTTCTTTTCCCAGGGTGTTTTGTTTTTGTCTACGTGCTCTGTCAAATGTGGTTGACTTGTGGTACGTACTTGAAGTCAAACCGGCCCCTACTGGATGGCGCTCTGTAAGCATTGGCTCGGGTGTTGTAAGATGAAATAAGGACAGTTAAACCACAGCCAACTAGCTTTTTATTCTACACATCCAGGAGCTGCAATCTTTGATACCTGAATTTTGTACTGTTTTTCATAATAGGCATAATAAAAAACAATCAAAAGTCTATTTTTGCCTACATGTTCTTTCATTTGGTGCAATCTAACTGAGAGTCCAAGGTGAGGGACAGCCCAACAACTGAGCCTTCAGAGTCAACACTGGTTGTAATGTTGGTCAATTCTACATTTCTAAGTCATTCCCTGAGATAGTCCCTATGATGTGTTCTTTGGGGCACTGACCCCAAGGGAGCCACAGCAAGTGAAGGTGCCCAGGTGTTTCTCCTTCAAATATAAGAAAATTCATTTGTTTGGTTGAAGATGATCCGGTGGTGACAGTATAACCTGTTACATGACTGGTGGGTGTGCTCAGATCTGTCCCAGTGTGTCACAGGCACCATGTTCCTGATCTCACAAGAACCCAATAAGAGAGGCACTAACACTGGAAAGGTAGGGTTGGGGAAGGGTTAAGTGCTTGGACTCTGAATTCCACATGCCTGGGTTTAAATCTTGGGTCTACAGTTATTTGAACTCTCTGTGCTGTTACTTTCTCATTCATAAAATGAAAATAGGGTGTGCCCTGTTTCCTAGAGTTGTATGAATGAGGTGAGTTAATTATACTGGATACATGCAAATCCTCAACAGTATTAGCATCTACCGTTGGCAGATCTACTTTAGAAATAATAGATAATACACCCACACATGCACACACACTAAGTAGGACATAATCTGTATGTACGTGTATATTTCTACAAACATGGATGTAAAGCAAATGCTCAGTATGTAGAGGAGGTGAAAATATAAGTGACTGTATTTTTCTATATTCACTAATGAATATAATGTAAAAACTTTAATGTATTAGAATTAAAACAATGTCTCATTTAAAACTGGGAAGGTTTTTTTGTTGTTGTTTATTTACAATCAGTTTTATTTCTGTGAAACACATGCCTTTGGACATCAAGTAGAAGAAAGAACCTAAAACCAACCACATACAAAGAAGAGGAAACTTAATTTTGATCTCTTTCTTGATTCTCAAGAATGTGATCAGACTTCTTTAGGACAAATGCCTGGCCTCTACTGAGAGATCTGAACCTGTTTCCACACATGGAAAGCACAGAGACACAGAGGGAAAGCTAACAAATGACCTACAACTCTGTGGGCTGATGTCACTGCTGCAGCTCCTAGGCAGTGTCTCCTGTGGCTTCCAACACTTTAGCACCTTCCTTCTCCAACTGGATCTGGGCTGCCCTGGACTGGGAGGTGCAGACAGGAGGGTTGTGGTGCAGGAGACAATGTGGGTGAAAGGAGGGCCCTGGTGCAGTGATGATGTTCTATTTTCTCAGGCTCTTGTCCACAGGCTCTTTCAACTCTGTTGATTTGTGGAAAATGCTTGAAGTCAAACTGGCCCCTGCTGTTAGGGGCTCTGCAAGCACTGGCTCAGGTGTTGTAAGATAAAATAAGTACAGTTAAACCACGGTCAACTAGCTCACTTCCTAAAGGCCACAGCTAATGGAAAGAACATATCCATCGTACACACATGCTCCTGCTGTCAAACATACTCTCAGGCTGTGGGTGAGGGTCCCTCCATTTTACACCAAGTTCATTCCATTAGCTGCTACATGAATTGGGATCGTATGACCAGGACAGTTGAGATGCTGTTCCCTCAGTCCACTCCGATGACACTGTTCTGAAGGAAACAGCAGAGATTTCTTGTAGCACTAGGTGATCCCTGACATTCCACCGGGATCTCTGCCTTTTCGTGACAGTTGATTTACTAAGGCTCAGACTTTTGGTCTCATTTTGTCTGTGTAGGCAGGGTGACATGAGACGTTACAACAGCAGGTGCCTCTTTCCTCACAAGAACACAGAAATATGGAGGCCCTGGATTCACCTGTGTCATTGAATGTCATAGACTGAGTCATCTCAGTCCCTCTACATAGAGAAGTGTCAGAAGAGTCAGACTGAGCAAGGCTCCATAGAAGTCATGCATATTAGAGAAGTGTGCTGAGTGTGGAGCACAGGAGGGTTGCTCAGCAACGTGAGCACAAAGAGCAAGTGTCCTCACCCCACCCCACCCAAACATGGAACAGAGAGGTTGCCCAGTCCAAGGTCCCAATCTGCCCAGTCCCTGGGGGAAACAAAACTGTTTCTGAGATCACCACCCTGGCTTTCACCATCTGACTTCACAGCACATTCTCACCACAGTTTTCACTCCTCTTGGTCTGCACTTGACAGTTAGCTTCTGGGCAAGCCTTGGCTTCCATGAGCATGGGCCCAGGCTAGGGCTTCAGCCCAGCATGCATGTGAGAGAGCTCTCTCTTAGGGTAATTTATAAGCTCACCTCTTGCCTAGACACCATCAATGGGCCTGGTCTATATGTCTCTCCTCCTGACACCAGATATTCTAACTGTGGCCACACCTCTGAGTTCTTGAGATTTGAGTTCAAAAGTCCAGAATCTGCAGCCTCTCCTTGCCCCATTCTCTACCTTGGGGAGGGCACGTATTGCATGGAGCACTGGGTGTGGTGCAAAAACAATGAATACTGTTATGCTGAAAAGAAATTTAAAAAGAAAGAAAGAAAGAAACTCTTCCTGCTTAAACCTCAGCCTCCCACACCCCTCCTGGTGGCAATTCTGTCATTTGGTCCATTCTCAGTATAGCACAGATGTAGCTCATCTAATGTGTAGAAATGAACATTTGATCCTGTCATTAAATTTTGTAATTATTTCTATAGGAAATATCTCTGACAAAATAATACTTGTTTTCCATTTTTTTTCTAAAATCAGAAAAAAATCTAAATGTTTGAGATTGGAAGAAAAGTTAAACAATCATTATATTTCCATGAAATATTTTGGATCCACTTAAAATTATATTTATGTAGTGTACAACAACTTGGTAAATACTTATGCTATCAAGCAAAAGCAAATATGTAATAAAAAACTGTATAACTCATAGGACCATATTTATAAAAATAAAAATCTAAATACATATGTGTAAATCAGAGAGACAAAAAGAAAATAGCCAGGTTAACTTCAATCATTTCGGAATCTTCCAAAATTTCTATAACAAAATAACTTTATTATTTTTGCATTATAATTTTTAAAACAGTGTATAAATAATATCGGCCATAAGGCCACAATTATGTGAACATACAAACACAAAATGAGAAAGAAACAAATTAAACTGTCAAGGTGATGTGGTCACAGAGTTTGAAGGACAGGTTCTCTGATTATTGTTCTATGCACATTTTTACAAAAAGCATGTATTACCATCACAATCAGGGAAGGAACATTAAAAAAAGAGTAGCCATAGGAAGACCAGGTAGCAAGTGAGGGATAGAGCCTACTCACACAAAGGAAGCAGCCTGCTTTACAGTTGCTTTACTCTGGAGAGATAATACATCTCAAATAAGACATTTTGTGCTTCTAAGAATGTCTGCTGGCATTATAGTCAAGAACCTTTTCTGGTACAGAGGAATGAATAAAAGCATCTTTTTTTTTTTTTTAGATTTTTGTTTATTCATTTGACAGATCACAAATAGGCAGAGAGGCAGGCAGAGAGAGAGGGGGAAGCAGGCTCCCTGTTGAACAAAGAGCCTGATGCGGGGCTCGATCCCAGGACCCTGAGATCATGACCTGAGCCAAAGGTAGAGGCTTAACCCACTGAGCCACCCAGGCACCCCTGAATAGAAGAGAATCTTAAGAAAAGATGTGTCCCACATCTTACCTCATAAGTGTCGCATAGTTCAGTTTAAGTTTGTGGTAAAATATATAGATAAGGCATGGCTGTTGGAAGGCTTCACCCTTCAGCCTATTAAACTGTTGTAGAAATACTGGGGCAGATTAAATGCCTTCTCACTTGGAAACGAGTCTGAGGAAGATGATCATAAAACATATTCCTGTTTCGGGGCTTATTTTGGGATTAGGGACTCCTAAATAAAGCCAAACATTTAATTAAAACATAATGATATATATGCTTTGCACAATTTAAAAGCGAAAATTAACAAGGCCCTGTCACTATGGTCAACAAGTCTTCTCATGGATGCCAACTACAATTCTGGATTAGATCAACAAAATTAACCATTTCAGTGATTGGGAAATGCCCAAATGCTTGTAACAGTCTGAGAATTATGTATGCTTGAAAAGCTGCAAAATTGAGGGAAGAACAGCAGTGCACTTGCCTACAGCAGCCCCTGTCCTTCCTCCAGCTCCCAACGCTCAGCTCCATGGGCATGAAGTTTCTTCCAAGATGGGACAGGCCATGAGGACTAGCAGCAGAGTTACACAGCATAAGGAGCTGGCTTAATTTAGGATGGGAGTGATGTGAAGGTGAGCTGACAAGCTGTGTGGTGTGCAAGCAGGAAGGCGAGGGCCTCTGCTGGTCTGCGGTTGGGGTCATTCCTGCAGCAAGCATGTACTCTGCTGAAGCTATGTGCGTGCTTAGAGAGACTCAGAGAGCCCAAACCAGCCACACGACTGGTCGAACTTGAGGTGATCGCCATATGCAGAGGAGCCACGAAAGACTCAGAGAAAGTATAAGCTGGGAAGACTTACATACAAAGTCTATGGCTAATCACCTAAAATATGAATGTGTTCTTACGCAATACCTACACCAAAACCATCTGACAGAAGACGGAAGTCTTAATCAAGTTGCTGGGACACATCCCTAAGTAATCTTGGCAACTATTTAGCTATGTAGACATAGGGTGATCCCCAGGAAGCTAGGCTGAAAAAGAAAATAATTTAAAAAGAAAACAGGAGAGTCAAAGGTGGACACGTACTGCAGGGGATGTAATATCACAGATTAAGTCCAAGCAACTTTCTCAGCATGCGAGCAGCAATGAAAGCAACCTTTTGGGGAAAAGTCAAAACAATCTAGACTAGTTATGATATGATTTCAACAAAATATTTTTCAACAAACAAAATAACAAAACAGGCAAAGAATAGGAAAATATCAATATTATTAGGGGAAAACCCCCCACAACTCAGTACAAACTGTCTTGAGTGTGTCCAGATACTGTCTTTAACAAAGACCTCAATGCAACTATTACAAATGTGTTCAAAAAAATTAGAAAACCATAAATGTATAAAGAATGTATTAAGAATTCTTACAACTGAATAAGAAGGAAAAGAACATAAATTTAAATAAATATTAGAAGGTTTAAAATATATATTTCTCCAAAGGAGATCGATGAAAAACTTAAACACCTGAAAATATTTTCAGTATTCAGTCCATAGTGACAAATGAAGCTGACAAGGATATAACACTTCATACCTGCTACAATGTCTGTCATCAATAGACAGCCTCTAACATGTGTCAGTGAGAACAGGGAGAAGCAAGCTCTTTTTTTTTTTTTTTTTTAAGATTTTATTTATTTATTTGACAGAGATCACAGGTAGGCAGAGAGGCAGGCAGAGACAGATGGGGAAGCAGGCTCCCCGCTGAGCAGAGAGCCCCATGTGGGGCTCAATCCCAGGACTCTGGAATCATGACCTGAGCTGAAGGCAGAGGCTTTATGGCACTGAGCTACCCAGGCACCCCAAAGCAAGCTCTTTCTTAAAAAATTAAAGTATAATTAAATATAGTGTTATATTAGTTTCAGGTGTACAACATAGTAATTCAACAATTCTATTCTTCAGTGATTCTTTGACTCCATATTTATGGCATCTTTCCCTGGGGAATGCCTTCCTCCCTGCACAAATCAACATCATCATCAAAACCAAAGCACAAAGCAAATCAAAATCCCTGGTTAGGTAGGACAGATGGCCTAAAGTACATATTTTGTTAGAGAAATATCAATTGTAAAGCATAATAAATGGATAGACTTTTATAAATGTATAAATTTTTATTATGATGGTGAATAAATATCTATTCAATAAAGGGTCCCCGCAAAAAAGAAGGTAATTACAAGAGGACAGAAAGGAGGAGGAAGCCAGTGTGGGAGCTCAGCACATGATGAGAGGGACCATTATGGCACCAGGGGAGATAACACTGAGAGAAGCTGGAGGAAGCACCGGCCTCATCCCAGGAGCCAGGTGTGCATCCCACCTAGCATTGAGCCTGAGAACACAGCTGCTCTTGGTGTTTTATTCATCCTGAGTTCTGCTGTATTTGTGCCTTTGAATTTGACTGAATCACATCAGCATTCAAGCCTCAGCCACATTAAGAGTTGATATGCCTTCAACCAAACTCAATTTGGTATTTATACACAATTACAGAAACAACTTCCATTAGCTCCCTCTGCTGCAGCTCCAGAATAAGTTTCTCATAAAAGAACAGAGGGCATAGGATAAGAGGTTTACCTTGATCTGATTCAGGTGATTTAAAATTACTCTTAAAAAATAATTCTGTCCTTATAGACTTCTGCTCTATAAATGTGATTATCAAAATAAAATCATTTACAAGGTTATCTTTCCCTCACTTCTCCTTGAAGTTATAACCATGCTTTACTTTCTCTAGGACATGAGACCTTCTTTTTCTATTAGGCAAGGCAAACAAGACAGATCCTAACAGAGCATAATCACAGCATGTGTGGAAATGACCTGGGTGTCTGCATTGAGTCTTGATCATGTCACCAACAAGAGGGTGGGGGTGGTTCCTCGGCTTCCACTCAGGCCATCATGCAGAGAAGAATTCTAGGCCAGTAATGAACCATGAAGCTCAGTCCCTCATGGGGCTTCCTAGTCAATGTCCAGAGGTTTCAAAGCCCACAAGTAATGATAACCCCATGACAGAACTCAGGATCCCATGGTGCTAGGAATGCCTCTGTTCCTCACAAGAGGATGGGGGAAGCCTGAGGTAACTGAGCATTCGTCTGGCTGGATGTCTCCCTCCTTCCCCTCTCCAGCTTTTCTCTCACCCACCATTCATCCCCTCCGGGGATCACCTGTGCTGATGGTGGCCCCACAAGGCCACCGCCTGCTCTATGGAAGCCAAGGGAGACTCTGGAGGGTCATTGACTCTTAGAGTTGCTGTCTCAGCTCAGCCTGACTGGTTTCCATCTCTCTGTCCCTGAGAACCAAGGTTGTTCAGAAGCACATAGTGCTTCGTGTCCTAAGACTGGGATCACAGAGACAGAGAGGTGCTGGCTGCTTCCGGTTTGGGGATGTTCTTTTCCCCAGGGCTCACACTATCTTCTAGGGAGGCCTGGCCTGACAGGTTGAGAGAGGAGCCACATTC